>NC_084472.1:63998001-64301032 GCF_027409185.1 Cynocephalus volans
TTCATTTTGTTTGAGAAACATTCATTTTATGGTTTTATCAGTGTTTTAATTAAATTGTACAATTCTGCTCATAAGAATCAAAATTGTGGAGTGAGTTCATTATTGAAAATTAAGAACTTGAACATTCTATTATATTAAGTAAACTAAACATAAAAATGAAACAGGTAATACTTTCAAATGTTTTGTACCTTACTGAAAGTGTGTTTTATTAAATATTCTTCAACTTTCATATGATAATTTATGCAATTTAAGCTTTGTTAATAGTAGTTCTACTGGGTCTGTTGTTAAACTAGAGGAGAGAGTGGACGATGTCATGGTGTCTCCCAGCTGTCTACATAGTTTATAATACTCATATAGCTTAGTTTAGACAATTATAATATTACAAGAATGCTAAGTAAATCTAGTATGTCAGAGCTATTCAGACTAGATACTTTACGTTATTTATTTTATCTTAGAAACAACTCATACACATTTAGAATAGAAAATGTAATGAAAAATCATTTATTTTGAAGCCACCAGAAACAATGGTTTTATTATATGAATTATGAAAGATTTCAACCCCAAGTTTTTAAGTTAGGGTTATAATCATCCACTAGCCTGAAACTATAAAGCAGATTTTTGAAAACTGAAATTTTAATTAAGTTGTTTTGATTACTTTGATTTTATAACAGAAGCTGAGAGTGTTTTTTCTTGTATCGGTTAGTATTCTTAAAATTTTTTCTTCTCTTCCCAATCAAATATTTCTTCCAGTTAGCAGACCAGTTAACTTTAATTGTTGTGCTTGGAAATTCACCAGAGAGGGGAGAAATGCTTTTTTGAATAAATTGATGTTAAATGAGAATTTTTAGAGAAAAAGAACCCTAATTTTTATAGTATAGTAATATATATACTAGTTTATAAAAACATTTTCTGAATTAAATTGAGTCAATCAAATACTGCATTTTACAATTATTTTCTAGGTAGATAGGTAGAAATGACTAAATTTTGAAACATCTTTGAAACTATTTAAGAAATGGAAAACTATTTGATTTTGCAAACTAATCTTTGTTTCTAGTTTTAAGGGAGTAGTACACATTAGAATTTCTCCTTATTATGCATAATAAAATGCAAGTGGTTGGCATTATCCTCAAATGTCAAATTATTCCATTCTAAAAGTTACATTTTCTCTATTTCAATTTAACTTCTGTTTTTCTCCATCTTTTAAATTTTTAACTGTAAAATCTACATAAATTTTGGATGATTTTACATGTTTCTGATGAGTTTCTGTTTTATTTATGTATTTATTTATTTATTTTAACTTCTCAAATACATTGTAGCTGATTTTCATGACTGTTTACCTGTTCCTCTTTTCCTCCCGTCCCTTTCCCCTCCGCCTCTACCACTACATCATATCTGTTTCTGTTTTATATTGAAGATCTGGGTAATCACTAAAGAAATTGAAGGTAGCAATTGTTACAGAAAGATGATTCTGGAAGTGGTGAGGAGCAGGAATGAAGAAAGATCAATGAGTGATTATTCTATTGCCTATTTGACTTGAATCCAACATCTCCCTTCCTCTTTGTGCACTTGCCTTAGTTCAGACAAGCACTACCACACTTGGATATCTGCTTTCCTGCTTCAGACTACTCACTGTGGGTGGGTAACTTGGCAATATTTTCCAGTAAAAGGCCAGAGTAAATCTTTTAGGTTTTGTGGGCCACAAAGTCTCTCTTCCAACTACTCAGCTCTGTCACTGTAGCACAAAAGCAGTTCCAGACAACGTGTAAATGAGTAGGTTTGACTGTGTTCCATAAAACTTTATTTCTGGACACTGAAGTTTGAATTTCATGTAATTTCCACCAGCCGTGAAATGTTTTTCTTTTATGTATTTTCAGCCATTTAAAAATGGTGAAAACTATTCTTAGTTCTTGAGTCATATAGAAACCTAGCTTGTGGCTTCATTTTGTATGGCCCACAATACATGCTCAATAAAGTTTGAGAAGCACTGATTTACACCATTTAAAATATGTTCATTGTTAAGTATTTGTAGAACTATATTATTTTAAAGTACATCTATACTTATTACTACTTTTCTTATTAGAATTTTATACCAGCTTTATTGAGATATAATTCACATATCATAGAATTTATCCATTCAATGGATTCAGGGGTTTTTAGTGTATTCACAGAATTGTGTGCATTCATTACTTCAATTTTTGAGCATTTTCATCACCATAAAAAGAAATCCTATAACCATTAACAATCACTTTCCATTTGCCCCGTTCTTCCCCAAACCTTGGCAACCACTGATTAGTGGTTTTCATTGATTTGCCTATTCTGTATATTTCATATAAATAGAATCACACAATATGTCATCTTTTGTAACTGACTTCTTTCACTTAGCATATGTTTTCAAAGTTAACCAATCTTGTAACATATATCAGTACTCCATTCTTCTATATTGCTGAATAATATTTCCTTATATGAATATCCTGCATTTTCATTATCCATTCATCAGATGATGGCACTTGGATTGTTTGCACTTTTTGGCTACTATAAGTAATGCTATTAGAAACTTTCATGTACAAGTTTTTGTATGGGCATATGTTTTCTCTTCTCTTGGGTATATATCTCTAGGAGTGAAATTGCTGGGTGATATAAAAATTTACCAAATTTGTTTTGTTAATGATTTCTAATTTCATTTCATTGTGGTCTTAGAGCTTACTTTGTATGATTTCAATTATTTTAATCTCACTGAGGTTTGTTTTATGGCCCAACATATGGTTTTTCTGGAGAACTTGAGAAGGACACGTATTTTGCACAGTGAGTTGCTGAGAGAGCAAGGAAATATATATGTGTGTACTAAACTGTGTATACAAGGGTACTTCAAAAAATTCATAGGAAGATTTGTACTGTTTTCCATTTTCATTTTTCCACAGACTTTTGAAGTATCCTGTATACACATTATAAATACTTCCATATGTGACCTTCTGTATTAGGCCAAACTTAAGTTTCTATGAATGTCTCCATATCTCATTCATTACCACAGGCATCATTCTAGCTCCATGCCTTGCTTACCTGTAACCTGTAACTCTAACAATTAAAAATCTGGTTCCCACAACCCACATTGCTTAATTGTTTACTTCCAGTATACGTGTATACGGGTTCAGAATTGTTAACTTGTATTCTAGTGGAACACAACTTTATCAATTAGATTCAGTGCATATGCACAGTTCTTTTTGCCTATAGTCTTACAATCTCCATTTATTTCCCAAGTCACTTAATTCAGCAATTAATCTCCCACTGTCGGGTCCACCACCGGCTGACCCGTACAGCCCTTGCCTCACTATCAGTCTCTCCCTTGGTGTCCCTTCTGGTGGGTGGGCGGATGGCCCAGATTCCTCTTTCCCTCCTGTCCCCTTTGGATGGAGATGGGGTAAGAGAGCCGTGAAGAAAGGTGAGCACAGCCACCGGCCCCAACCAGCCCATTAAAGGACACTCAGACGCAGCGGGGGTTCTGTCCAGCAGTTCCGTTTATTATCACAAAAGCACTTGTTTTTATAGGCAGATGGGGAGGGGAGGTTTTAACATAATCCTTTCAGCTTAAAGGTTAGGAGAGCATGCATCCTGTCTCAATACCTAACTATTGCAACCACGCAGTTTTCAGGAGCGTGGAAGCACATATTTGGCCAATAAGGGCTAAGGCAAGGTTCCCGCAGACACTCCCACCCTACTTCCTCCCAGCGCCATCTTAGGCTGCCACGTTAATATGCCCTTGTGGGCCCATAATGGCGCTGCTTGTAATGTCACTTAAGGTGGCATTAGTTTTTAAGGCCCAACATCCCACCAATGTCTAACTGTATATTTATAATAAGTTAGATGATTTTATCACATTCTGCATTACACCTAAGATATACCTAATTTTCACTGAAATTGATTTGGTTATTAATGATTTGTACAAATGTGTAGCCTACTTAAAAATGAAAATACTGAGCTTTTGTTGATTTGAATTTGTACTTATAAAAACTAGTGATTCTGATTGTTATATATACCTAAATAACAGTCACCAGTGGTAAACTTTAAATTTGGTTATACATGTAATCATAAAGGTTATTCTCCAGTAAAAGTACTTTGTCTTACAGATGCAGAAAGTAAGGCTCAGATGCATAAAGTAAATTATAAGTTACTACTCTAAGCTATAATTAAAGTTAGTTAACTATAAAGTCAGACTATCATTCAGGCCACTCTAGAAAGTTCTTTCCAAAATTCTTACCCGTATTCAATCAGACGTGATTATTATCGTAGAAATAATAGAAATATTCTCTAATTATGTCCCTTTTAGAATTTAAAATTTTCTAAGATACCTAGAGTTAGTAAAAAAAAAAAGAAATACCTTGGAAGTAAGCAAGTACTTAACTCCCAAATCGGTTTTAATAGTGTAGTGGATTGAATTATGTCCCTCCAAAACTCATTAAAGCTTGAATTGTATCCCCCAAGTTTTATGTATTAAAAACTTAGCCCCGACTATGACTGTTAAGAGGGTGGGAAATCCTATTATGGTAATTGAAAGGTGGAGCCTTGAAGAGGTGATTGGATTGTAGGACCGTGCAGTAGAGAATGGATTAATAATGGTGGTCAGGGGTGTGGTTCTGAGGGCTTTAAAAGAAGAGGAGAGTCTTTCTCTCTCTTTCTGCTCTCTCTGCTTCCACCATCTTGCAATGTGAGACCCCTGGGTCACTGTTGCCACCACCAGATGGACTTTGGACTTCCCAGCCTCAGAAACTGTATGCAATTAATTTCATTTTTTTATAAATCACCCAGTTCCAAGTATTTTGTTATAGGCAAAAGAAATGGACTAATATAGAAAGTTGATACCAGAGAATTGGGGTGTTGCTTATAACAAATACTTGAAAATGTGGAAGCAACTTTGGAACTGGGTGTTAGGCGAAGGTTGGAGGAGTTTGGAGGACTCAGAAGAAAACAAAAAGACAAGGGAAAGTTTGGATTGTCTTAGAGACTGGTTACGTGGTGGCGAGCAGAATGCTGATAGAAATATGGACTGTAAAGACCATTCTAAGCAGATCTCAGATAGAAATAAGAAGGAGTTTATTGGAAACTGGGGCAAAGATCACCCTTGTGAACTGGAAAGGAACTTGGCTGCGTCGTGTCCGTGCCCTAGGACTTGGCAAAAGTTGGAACTTAGGAGTTGTGAACCAGAGTATTTGGCAAAAGAAATTTCTAAGCAGCAAAGCATTAAGGAAGCTGCATGGCTACTTGTAACAGCATACACTGAGTTATTGCAACAAAGGCACAACATAAAGCCAGAATTTAAAAGGGAAGCAGAGTGTAAAGATTTGGAACATTTGCAGGCATGTGGTAGAGAAGCAGAGAGCATTTTCAGAAGAAAAATTCAATGGTACTGAGAAGATGAACATAAAAGAATGGGATTATCAAGGTGGGGCGGATGGGGGGAAGGCCCTGAAGGCATTGCAGAAACCTGTAAGGCCAACCCTTCCATCTCAGGCCCAAAAGCCTAGGGAGACAGAATGGTCTTGGGGAACAGGCCTGAGGTGACTTCCATGGTCTTGCTGCTCAGGGCCACTCAGGAAGCTGCTTCTAGCACCAGCACCCCAGCTGCTTCGGCTGCTCCAGCTGTGGTAAAATTGGCCCCAGGTGTGGCTGGACCCACAGCTGTGGAAAATACAAGCTGGAAGTCTTGGCAGAGTCCACATGATGTTGGGTCTGCAGGCTCACAGAATGCCAGATCTGGGAAGGCTTGGGAGCCTCCACCCCGATTTCAAAGGATGTATAGAAAAGTCTGGGGGCCCTGGAAGAGATCTGTCACAGGAGCGGAGTCACCCCAGACAGGCTTCATTAGAGCAGTGCTGAGAGGAAATGTGGGGTCAGAGTTGCAGCAGAAAAACCCCAACAGCGTCATGCCTAGTGGAGCCATGAGACTAGGACCTCCATGGAGACCCCAGACCTGTGGAGCTACCAGCTTGGAACACCAGACTGGGAGAGCTAAAGCATCACCTGAGATCAGGAAAGCCATGGAAATGGAAGAGGAGCTGCCGGAGTACTTGTGGACTCAACCCCCGTACCAGTGTGCAGAGGACATCAAACATGGAGTCAAGGTACCTGGTTTGCCAGCTTTGAGATTGAATGCCTGCCCTGATGAGTTTCAGACTTGCTTGGGACCCCTATTTTTGGTCCATTTCTGCCTTTTGGAATGGGAATATGAACGCTATGTTTGTCCCACCATTGGATCTTGGAAGTAGATAACATATTGATTTCACAGATGGGATTTTGAACTTTGGACTTCTGAGCTAAAAAAAAGTTAAGACTTTAGGGATAAAAAGGAATGCATTTTCATGTGAAAAGACATGAGTTTTGGGGGGCCAGGGGCAAAATGTAGTGGATTGAATTATGTCCCCCAAAACTCATTAAAGTTTAAATGTGTCTCCCAAGTTTCACGTATTAGAAACTTAGCCCCCACTGTGACTGTTAAGAGGATGGGAAATCCTATTATGGTAACTGAAAGGTGTAGCCTTGAAGAGGTGATTAGATTGTAGGAATTTGCAGTAGTGAATGGATTCAAAATGGTGGTCAGGGGTGTGGTTCTGATGGCTTTAAAAGAAAAGTCTGTCTGTCTCTCTCTCTCCGCTGTTTCTGCTTCACCACCTTAGCAATGTAGATACCCTGCTGTCACTGAAGTCACTACCAAAGAAAGCCTTCACCGATGTGTTCCCTGGGCTTTAGACTTCCTAGCCTCTGAAACTGCACGCAATAAATTTCATTTCCTTATAAATCACCCAGTTCTGTGTATTTTGTTGTAAGCAACAGAAACTGACTAATACAAATAGCATGTTAGACTTCTGAATCAGGGTGAACTAATGCAGTGAGAACTCTAATTTCTGGATTTGTCATTTATCCAAGAGATTCCCTAAAGTATAGCCTGACTCTGCTGGTAAGAATCCTTCTCCCAATGAAAGCTCGAATCTTGCCAGTTTTTACAGTGCCAGGGACTTCTAAGTAGTCTTGCATTCCAGCAGGTACTTATTTAGCCTTTCTATTTAAATGTACAATTTAATAAAATTGGATCTCCCTAGACTGAATACCCATCATCCATGCTGTACCTCTATCGAGGCCTCAATAATTAATCTTCAGCACAATCATGATGTACATGACATTGCTCAACATCTTTCTTGGTTGCAAACTATTAAAAAACCATCACTTTAGAGCAACTAGCAGTGCTTACATTGCATTACTCAATATCACCTTTTTCTAGCAGAGGAGAAAACAAAAGTGAATTTTCCTTGCTCTGACAGGTCCAAGTTGCAAACTAGTGTGGATTCAGTGGTATAAAAGACATCAAGAACTGCAAAATTATCTGAAGGAAATTACCTGCATTTCTATAATTTTGGCTCTTTTGTAGTCAGAACTTGCAATGAGTGTGGTCTGTTGGTTTAATGCTCTCATTCTCCCTCTCCCTCTCTTTTTCTCTGTCTCACTCTGTGTGTGTGTGTGTGTGTGTGTATGTGTGTGTGTGTGTGTGTGCACAAGCATGCTCCTTTCCACCTGCAATGAAAGGAGACTATATAGTAAATTAGATTATTCACTACCTAAGCTGAATCATAGTGGTATACTATAATACTACGATTAGGCATAATAGAAAACTCCATAAATTCCTGCAGGCTTTGTTTAGTAATTGGAATTCCTTTTAGATTCTTTCTCCTGTGCTCTCCTATCCAACTAATCGATAATTCTTTTCATTGCTATATGACATTTTTTACTGGTTACTTTGTTCAAATTCCCATAGTCAGCACTATTTTATACCTTCATCTCATATCTTGGACTCATTGCTCAGTAGAACCCAATTTGGGTTCTGTAAAGAGGACTCCCTGTTTGTAGCCTCTGCAAGCTTCATTTATTTATGCAGCCAACAGTTATTTAATGCATTGTACCATCCAATTAGAAAGGAATACAAATATTTGCTGAGCCTCAGCTCCTGCTGTGTAAAATAATAATTGCAAGATAACATAATGAATACTTAATAACATTTTTTTCTCTTAAATCTTTGCTCAAGATATTAATACTAAAAAGAAAAGACCTCCTTTTTACTTAGCTTATTAACATCCAACATATCCATCCTTTACAGTTTAGTATTAATGTTCCCCTAGATTATTGAATTTCCAGTGACAATCCAAATTGGAACAAAATTCTTATTCTTAAATTTCCATAATATTTGTTCCCCTAGATTATGGAATTTCCAGTGACAATCCAAACTGGAACAAAATTCTTATTCTTAAATTTCCATAATATTTAGTTTTTCTACCTCTATATTTCAGAATTCTTCAAAATTTTGTATACTGTATAATAATGATATGCTAGGCACTTCACATATTATAAATACTGGATAGACATTAGCTGTGTCTTAAAGGGAAAAACACTTTGTGTGCCCTATATGCTTTGCTTTATGTAATATTGCACACCCAACAATGGCATCTAAGTCTATCTGCATCTGAAGCTAAGTTAAGGTTTCAACAGGTAAAGGGTGGTGGTCAGCAGGGCCTGGATAGCAGATACTGCTTTAGGTGAGTTATGAAAGATTGGAGATCCAAGGAAGATTACACTGGACAGAGTTACATAGGCAAGGAAGACTTTATTCAAGACTTTTGCAATGGTGGACAGAAGCTAAACTTAATTCCTCTGAAAAAAAATTATGAGGATTTTTTTTTTTCTCTGACTGGTCAGGGGATCGTAACCCTCAGCAGGGTGCTGTCTGCACCACGCTCAGCCAGTGAGCACACCGGCCATCCCTATATAGGATCCGAACCCACGGCCTCCACACTACCAGCGCCGCACTGTCCCGAGTGAGCCATGGGGCCAGCCCAAACTATGAGCATTTTAAAATCATCTGTGTTTGCTAATTAGCACAAGAAGTTAGACTCCTATCTTCCCACAGAGACCGGGAGATAGAAGTGCTATCTTCCTGAATGATTGCATTTCAAATGGATGGCTCTGAGGTCCTTGAGAGAGACATTCTTGTGTTATAAAACTGTCAATAAGCTGGGAGAAGATCTACATCTCAAAGAAGCAAAGGAAGAATTTGCAATTGAAAGTTTTCTAAAGTAAATTCCTTAAGAGAAGGGAAATCAGGGGCCTATAGTCAGGAAGAATATTATCTGAAGTTTAGTCAAGCTGAGGGGAATGTTAATATCATTTTTGTCTGAAGTCACCCTAGTCCAAAACATCCTTAAATCAGTGCAAATCATGTGCATCAGAATCACATAGAGGGCCTGTTAAAACATGTGTTGCTGAACTCTTCCCCCAGAGATTCTGATTCATAGTTTTCCTTACTAACGTGTTCCTATGTGATACTGAAACTGCTGGTCTGTGGACTACACTTATAGTACCACTGACCTAGAAGATCATGTACAATGAAGCTGGTTCCCTAGCTTACCTTCATTGTCAGCAATCTCAGAGACATTCTGTCTTAACTATTAGACTTCACTAGTTATTCAAAGTTAATGAGAAAATTATTTGTTCCAGATACGTGTTGAATGCTTTCAGTGGAAGATGATAACAAGGAATACAAATACAATAACTCATTTGATGGGCTCTTATATATAGCTCTAAATTGATGAAAAAAATTGTGCATATATGTTAGCATCTTAGTAACATTTTCATCTTTATTTTTACTGAGTAGAAAATCAATATTGAACCTTACAATGAAATTTCTGAAAAATATAATAGTTTTTCCCATGTAATTTTTCCTTAAGTAATCATATATAAAAACAGGTTAGTCTTTACAAAGCATAGGTAAGTCCACTACCAAGAGACATTTTACAAATAAATGGGTAAGTCCTCGATCAATCTTCCTGTTTGAGAATTTCTTCAATGAAGGACATTTGCAGCCATTAAGAGCTGTTTGTCTGCCTCGTGGAGTCCAGCACATACAGTATTTTAGTTCTCAGTCTGTCTGCCTTCTTCCTGATCATAGTCTTATTCCTTCCATTCTCATGAGATCCCTCCACCTTTTGAGAATTTAACCCCCCGGGTGTCACCATTTTTATGTTTTTTTCCTCTTGTTTACTGAGGCCATAGTATTTTTATTCTCAATCAGATATTATTATTATGTTGAAAACATTTAGATGTTCCTTTAAAAATGACATCCCATAGATTTCTATTAAAACTGTAAACTACATATATATTTCTAAGGTTGATATATAATTTATATATACATAATTTATATATAATATTGCTTATATAAATTATATATAATTTATATAATAATTATATTGTATTATAAAATAATATTGCTCATTAATAACATAACTTCAATATTAACTCCAAATTAATTCTGACAATTTTTCTTCTTTTTCATCCATTTTAATTGTATCCTCATTATCCTCCAAAAATTATCTTTAGTGTAGCTTTTCATGTCCTCTATAATACAGAATAAGTCATGTCTAACGTTATGCTAACACATTTTTCATTCAGTCAAATTGGACAAAAATAAGGTACTAGGTGTTATCTCACTGAAAAGTATAAAAATGGAATTCATATTAAGCAAATATAACTATTCACTTGACAACTGTGGAAAAGGAACTTTGGTAATTTTTTAATTTAAATGACTAATATGGGAAACTTATTAGAATACATTATAATGTACAAAATTATTTTTATTTTAGTTCCCAATAGAAAAATTACATACTTAAAGTTACAATATAATGAATTCTAAATTTTATAAGTTTAGATTCTTAGTAAAATATACTGCTTTATCTTCCTCTTTTAAATAATTCTACCTAGTTTGAAAATCTAGGAAATCATCCTCTTTTTTTCTAATACCTAAATTGTTTTTTATTCTTTGATAGAAATGTTTGACAACCAGCAGATACTTGGAATCTGGAGGATTGGTGGAACCACCAGAAATCTCTGCTTGTGTATATTTACTTTGTGTGTGTGTGTGTGTGTGTGTGTGTGTGTGTGTGTGTGTGTTTAAGCTTTGAGAGACTGAATGGCACCTCTCATCCAAGCAGGACACCTTTGTTTAGATCTATTATTTCAAATTCTCTAAGGTAAAGGAAGTCGGCTTTTGACCGTGAATATGACTTGTACATATATGGAATGTGATATATTATTATACAGAGACATATCATTTAAAATCATTCTTTAATCACATAAAATAATTTAAAATAACTGGAAAGAAAAACAATTGATGAAACTGAGACTGATTATTTGTGGTTTTATATTTTTCTGTGTATTCCTAAATTACTGCATTTATATGATTACATAGTTTAGTTGTTCTGCACAGAGCTGAGCCTTTTGTATCCATCTTTGAATACATAGTGCCATTTATCTCATTGATTTTCAATAAATGCTTGTATGTTTTATAATACAATCAAATTTATTTACTTAAAAATATGTCTGCCTAATCCTTCATGAAAAAAAGTTAGGGTAGGATGGGATACAATTTTTAGGACAAATTTATATTTGTATTCATTAAGACTTTCATATACTGAAAGACATACACAGAATGGTCTTTTCTTACTGCCTTCCGAGTAGACTGTAATCCCTTTGAATAACCAATGTATTTAAGAAGATCATTTTAAACATGATAAAATAAATTCCAGTACTCATTATAAGTACTGTAGCACATTTTGAAAGCCGAGAACTCAAGTCCATGTTGTTAGGCACTGACTATAAAAGCCGAGGCCTCTCCAGCAATGCACTAACAAGTGAGTGACTCCTGTTGTTTTTGCTCTTAAATGAATTGTGTATCTGAATCCTTTTCCTCTGCCTCTACTTGAGTTCTGCATTATCTCTCAGCCTGTCTACTCAATAATCTTTTGAGTATGTACCTACAAATAGTATTGCTAGTCATTAGACCTGCTCCACTTTAAAGGTGAATTTCTCTGTACGCTCATGTAACATTATGTACAATAGCCAAGATATAGAAACAACTATTCATCTGTTAACAAACAAATGGATAAAGAAAATATGACATATAAATACAATGCAATATTATTCAACCTTAAAAAAAAGGAAATTCTGGCATTTGCTGCATCATGGATGAACCAGGAGGACATTATTCTAAATGAAATAAGCTAGACACAGCAAGACAAATGCTGCATGATCTCACTTACATGTGAAATCCAAAAGTGCTGACTCATAAAACCAAAGAGTAGAATGATGGTTACCAGGGATTGGAGGAAAGGAAAATGGGGTGATGTTGGCCAAAAGGTGCAAAGATTCAGTTATGCAAGATGAACAAATTCTTGAGATCTAATATATAGCATGTTGATTATAGTTTACAGTACAGTATTGTATATTTTAAAGTTGCTAAGAGAGTAGATCTTAAATATTCTCACTACACACATGCACAAAATGGTAACTATGTGAGGTGATTGTTATGTTAATTAGTTTGGTTGTGCTACTCATGCCACAATGTATATGTATATCAAAACATCACATTACGTACCTTAAATATATATAATTTCTATTTTTCTATCATTTTTCAATAAAGCTGGAAAATTAAATAAATAAAAGGCACTTCCAAAGAGTTTTCAAAGTTGATCGTATTAGTTTATATTATCTCTAGTAATGTATTAGATTTCCAGCTCTTTTTAATGATTATTTTAGCTGTTCGAAGTCATTTGCACCTGCATATAAATTTTATAATCATCTCATCAATTTTTACTAAAAAGTTTGCTAGGATTTTTATTATGATTATGTTGAATCTCTAGATGATTTGGAAATAATTGTCTTTCTAATTCATGAAGATGGAATATCTCATTTATTTAGCTCTTCTTTATATTCTATTAGACATGTTTTGTAATTTTCAGTTTAGTTTTTTCTGGATTTTGGTCTATTTTTTCTAGGTTTTTTATGCCATGTCCTATTGTAAAGGCAACTATTTTATTTTTTAAATTTAATTTTCCAGTTTTTAGGTGTTGGTGTATAGAAATGCCATCATTTTGGATATTACTTTGTAGTCTATACAGTTCACTTATAAATGATAGTTATTTTTAGAGATCCTTTAAAATTTTTCAGTATTCAATTATGCCATCCACAAGAAAAGATAATTTTTCTTCTTCCTTTCTAGTCTTTATTCCTTTTACTTATTTCTTTGCCTCATTGTCCATTCTAGAGAACCTGTCTTGAATGTGATGAAAGGACTCATCTTTCTCTTCACCTGGTCGTAGGTGGAGTGCGTTCAGTCTTTCACCATTAAATACGATGTTAGCCATATATTTTTCCTCAATACTTTATGAGATCGAAAAAGTTTGCCTATTATCTTATTTTAAACTATTTTCTTATTTTTTTCCATGATTTCTTCTTTGACCCGTGTGTTGCTGGTATTTATAATTATGTTGCTTTAATGGTAACTATTTGGTGGCTGTCTACATATCTTATTTTTATTTCTAATTACATTTTATTATAGTTGAAGATCATGTCCTATATGATTGTAGTCCTTTGACATTTACTCAGACTTGTTTCATGTTTTACTAACACGCTGTTCAAAGCAATTTAGGCTTTCCCCATCATACATTTTTAAATCTTCCATTCTTTATCCACTGCTCAGTTTGAAACTGCCCTCATATTTGTGGGTATTTATTATGCAACACCCTGCTTTATGGGTACCAAAATATGCATTTGTTTTCTATTGCTTCATTATAAATTACTATATACTAGTGGCTTTAAACAACATAAATTTATTACCTCACAGTCACTGTGGGTCAGGAGACTGGATACAACTAACTCGATCCTCTGTTTTGGGTTTCACAAGGCTGCAGACTGGGTGCAGGTGGGGCTGTGATCTCATCTCTGGTTCAGGATACTCCTCCAGGCTCACTGGTTGTTGGCAGATGTTAGTCTATTGCAGGTGTAGAGATGATGGCCTCAGCTCCTAAGGGTCTCCCTTTCTTTCTTGCCATGTCTTCCTGTCCACAGATGGCATTTTGTGTCTGCAAGGGCAATAAGAGAATATCTCTGCTGTTTCAAAATCTTCTTCTGTCACAAACCTCTTTAAAGAGTCATCTGATCAGGTCGTACCCACCTAGGATAATATCTCTTCATATTTAACTCAGAGTCAACTGATTAAGGACCTTTATTACATCTGAAAAACTTCTTTAACTTTGCCAAATAACCTAATCACAGGAGTGGTATCCTATCGTATCCACCTGCTGTGCCCACAGTCACGGGAAGGGGATTGTACTGGGCACAGACAGAGGGGGCCATTTCTTCATCCATTCATCTGTCAGTGGACATTTAGAATGGTTCCAAATCTTGTGTATTTTGAATAGAGCTGTGATAAACATGGGAATGCAGGTATCACTTTGACATGTTGATATCTTTTCCTTTGGGAATATGCCCAGTAATGGGATTGCTGGATCATATGGTAGTTCTATCGGTAGTTGTTTGAGAAAACTCCATACTACTTTCCAAGATGGCAGCACTAATTTACAGTCTCACCAGTAATATATGAATTCCCCTTTCTCTGCAGCCTCACCAGCATTTGTTATTTTCTGTCGTTTTGAAAATAGCCAATCTAACCTGGGTGAGATGATATCTCAATGTGGTTTTGATTTGCATTTCCCTGATGCTTAGTGATGTTGAGTATTATTTCATATATCCATTGACCATTTGTATGTCTTCTTTTGAGAAATGTCTATTCAGCTCCATTGCCCATTTTTAAATTGGATTCTTTGTTCTTTTACTATTGAGTTGTTTAGTTCCTTGTGTATTTTGGATATCAATCCCTTGTCAGATTAATAGTTTGCAAATATTTTCTCCCATTCTGCAGGTTGTCTCTTCACTCTGTTGATTGTTTGCTTTGCTGTGCAGAATCTTTTTAGTTTGAGTAGTCCCATTTTTTTTTTCGCTTTTGTTGCCTGTGCTTTTGAGGTCTTATTCATAAAATCTTTGCCCAGTCCTGTCCTGAAGCATTTCCCCTGTGTTTGCTTCTAGAAGTTTTGTAGTTTTAGGTATTACATTTAAATCTTTAATCTATTTTGAGTTGACTTTGGTACATGGTGAGAGATAAGGGTCTAGTCTCATTCTCCTACACATGGATGTGTTTTCCCAGCACCATTTATTGAAGAGGCTGTCCTTTCTCCAGTGTATGTTCTTGGTGCCTTTGTCAAATATCAGTTGGCTGTAAATATGTGGATTTATTTCTCAGTTCTCTATTCTGTTCTGTTGCTCTCTGTGTCTGTTTTTATGCCAGTTTCATGCTGTTTTGTTTACTATAGCTTTGTAGTTAATTTGAAGTTAGGTAGTTAATGCCTTGAGTTTTTATTATTATTATTATTATTTTATTATTTCATTTTAATTTTTATTTTTTTGTTCAGGATTGCTTTGGCTATTTTGAGTCTTTTGTGGTTCATGTGAAGGTTTGGATTATTTTTCTATTTCTGTGAAGAATGTCATTGGTATTTTGATGGAGACTGCACTGAATCTGTAGATCACTTTGGGTAGTATGTTCATTTTTGACAATTTTAATTCTTCCAATCCATGAACATGAAATGTCTTTCCATTTTTTTTTCTTTTTGTATGTCCTTTTTAATTTCATTCAGCAGTGTTTTACAGTTTTCCTTCTAGAGAATTTTCACTTCCTTGGTTACATTTATGTCTTGAGTTTTTGTGGGGTTTTTTGGTAGCTATTGTAAATAGGTTTGTGTTCTTGTTTTCTTTTTCTGCTAGTTTGTTGTTGGTGTATAGAAACTGTACTGATTTTTGTTTATTGATTTTGGATCCTGCAACTTGACTGAATTAGTTGATCAGTTCTAAGAGGTTCTTTTGTGTGTGCAGTCTTTAGGTTTTTCTATATATAAGATCATGCCATCTGCAAACAGGGACAAATTGACATGGTCTATTCTAATTTAAATGCCCTTTCTTTCTTTCTTTCTTTCTTTCTTTCTTTCTTTCTTTCTTTCTTTCTTTCTTTCTTTCTTTTCTTTTCTTTTCTTTTCTTTTCTTTCATTCATTCACCTGATTTCTCTGGCTCGAATTTCTAATACTATGTTAAATAGGAGTGGTGAGAGTGGGCATCCATGTCTTGTTCTCATTCTTATTGGAAAAGCTTTCAATTTTTCTCTGTTCAGTATGATATTAGGTGTGGGTTTGTCACATATGGCCTAGAATAGCACCTGTCCCCCTTCCCTTTTCTGATCTTCTTATAATAAATCCTTTGAATACTAACCAGTTTCCCTGCAGAGCATTCACATTATAGGTACATTAATATGTTTCCCAATAGCATTTTATCCAGGTGTGTTAGCTTTCATTGATGACATGATCTTTGTTTAAATCAATTGTTACACTGAATTTTACATAGTAGGATTTTCTAGTTATATTATTTCTTCCACCTTTTTTATTTTACATTTTTTTCTGTAAAGAAAAACTTTTCCAATTCATTCTCTCAATAGAAATAGATGATACATAAGTAAGTAAATAAATGGATAGACAAACAGATGGATATATGGAAGAAAGATGGATATGTTTGCCTACGTGACCTTTACTACTTTTATACAATGACAACATCAACTTTTTTAACTGCTAATTTTGTGCTAGACACTGGGCTAAGTACTTTACATATATTAGCTCTTTGAATTATTGCAACAACTTCTAAAAACTCTTTTTAGGATCAATTTTTAGTTTGCAAAACTGAGAACTACTAAGAGTAAGTAACTTGCCTATAGTACCACTGTTATTAGGCCTTTGTGACTATCTCATATCTGTCTCATAGATAGAAGCTTTATTCCCTGAAATAACATTTCTCAGTTAACTAAAAGAAAATACAATGCTTAATCTTATATAGGAACTCAGAGTTGTGAGATTGTTATTACACAAAAAGGTTAATTGAATCTTTTAGAAGCTGACACCTTCAAATACTAATACACTTTAGCTAGGCTGGTTTGTAATGACCAGCAACAAAATCTGAAAGCTGCATGATTATATCACACTCACCCTGCCCTAAGTCCTGGATGCTGCTGTAAGAGAGACTTAGCAGGAGTGAGACAGCTATTACTTTTGCTCCTTTGTAAATATTAAATCACTCTGAATTCCAGAATATATTAATGATGCCAACAGTTATTTTTAATTGAAAATTCCTAATTTTCACTGAGTATTCCTACAAAACACATCTAAAATACTTTAAAACTTTTAATCTAAAGACCTTGAAGTAATTCTATTTCTTCACCCTAACTCTTCCCATTCAGAAATTTTATTGTGCAAAAGGCTATTCATGTGTGTTGTGAATCACTAGATTGGTGTTTTACAAATAAAAGAGCCAAAACAGCTCCAAAATGGATATGATAGAGGCAATGTTGAAGAAGTGAGCTTGTTATGAAACATATTTCCCTCTTGCTGAAGGCTGTCTTATCTTTCGTTACTTCTGACAATAGGTTTGACATCAAATAGATTTGACATAATAGACGATTTGCCTTCTCAGCTATGCAAGAAAAAATGTCTGATTTTGTTTATCTCTTCTAATGCGTTGATATAATTATAATACAATTTTTAATCTTTAAGTTGAATTGCATATGTATTGGTTGTAAAGTGTCTGCTGTATATAAATGTATATGTTTTAGGTATATAATTTTTTTTCAGTCTAAGAAATCCTTCTGAAGCTCAGTATAATGACTATATTATTCTGTATTTACTTTAAGAATTTTAAAACCTTGCTGTTTGTGTTTATGATATTTATCCATGAGAACTGATTTTGTATATGGGACAGGTTGGAATAAAGCTTGTTTTTTTGTTTTTTTTTTCCATGTAAATAGCAAGTTTTCCCAGTACCATTTACTGAGTTGTCCTTTAGTGCATTGTTGTAAAATGCCACCTTTGTCAATATCAGCATTCCCTACATAGTTTGCCAGCGTATGAGCTCCATAATTGTTTCCACTTGTCCCATTATCTATACTTGCATCAAAACAGCCAGCCTTAATTATTATACCTTCATTACAAGTCTTCATACCAGAAAAGGCAAAAGCTTACCTCATTCTTCTTTAACATTTGCCATGATATTAGAATTTTAAAGTTGCACAAAATATCTTGTAAGGTTTTGGTCAAAATTGAATTTTAGATTATCATGAGGAGAATCAATGTGAATCATTATATTGCTCATATATATATTTCCTTAGGACTTTAATTTCTTTCAAAAAATGTTGATATTTTCTCCATACTAGTCTAAACTGCTTCTCTTAGATTTATACCTAAGTTTTATATTTTCAGTGTCATTGTAAAACTTATATTTTTCTCTTATATTTTCTATACCTTTGTTGCTGGTGAATAGGAAAGCCATTGGTTTCTGTTAACTTGGCTAACTTGCTAAAATCTCTGTAATTCTAATAATTTGCTATGGATTTGCTTGTTTTTTAATGTAGAAAATATAATTTCCATAAATAATGACAATTTTAGTTTTTCTTCAATCATTATATAGTTCTTCTTTTTTTCTTAATTAACTTGCTAGGAATTTCCAGTATATGGTTGAATATATGCATTGCTGATAATGGACATTCTCATAATGTTTCTTATTTTAAGGGAATTAATTCTAATGTTTTGTGATTAAATACAATGTTGTTACCTTTTCTAAAGCTGTATTAAAAGATAAATATCTAGAGTTCTTCAGATTTCCAAACAGAAAAGAAAATGAATTAGGGGTCATTCAGATGAGCTCCAAATTTCACTGTAAAACTTTGGATTCCAGAAAATTATAGATCAATACTTTCAAAGTTCTGAGTGACCAGAGCTGTTACCCAAAAAATAGTGTACTTGGCCAAATTATCGTCCAAATAGCAATGCACCGGCACATCTTTTTGAAACATGAAAAATATTAGGAATTATAACACCTAGAAAGAATTTTTGAAAAACAGTAATGAAATGCAAAATTTTGCCAGAAAAAATTAATGGAGATGACATAGGAAGAAAAAACAATGCCAGACTCAATGCTGCATAATTAACACATTGTCTGTAAGGTCTCAGAGAGTCGAGCTTTTACCAGGAAATTTAATCCAATCAAATACTTAGTATAAGGAAGAAATGTGCTTACATTCAAGCACATTTGTAAGAAAGAACTCAAGCATTACACCTACAAGCCCTTCTTAGAACGTATAACTCAGGAATAAAATCAGGTCAACTGAAACATATATGGGCTGTATATGGGTTGTAATCACCTCAGGAATAGAGAATCTATGATAAAAGAATTTGATAAACCTTGGATCCAGGGATATTTAGAAACATTTAGTCAATTTTGAGCAGAATAAAAGATAAACACCATAGAACTTTTTATGTAAAAATGTGACAAACTGCTAAATACAATGGTACTTCAAAAAGTTCATGGAAAGATTGTATTATTTTTAATTCAATTTTGTCTTGAATTTTGTGAAGTACCGTTGTCTCCATTCTTAAAGCTAAAAAGTAAAATGGAATGTTTTATTCTTCTTAAGCAAAGTTTTATTAAATGTATCTCGTTTGTATGAACTTAATGCTGGCTACCATCCATTTGCCCATGTACATGAACAGAGAATCTAAATAAAGTTTTGGTTATTTTAGTAATTAAGGTTATTTCCATTTGGTGGAATTCTTGTGGATCACCTTCCAGCTTTTCTACACTTTCATATGTCTGAATTTTTTATAATTAGTATAAACATCATTATTTTATAAAAATTATCACATCATTATTCTTAATTGTTCTTCAATTTGAACAATAAAAAGTATAGCCTATGTACGCACAGGTACACAATACACACAATAGATCACATCTTTTTAAAATTGTTTTTAGTGATTTATTTCAACTTCCTCATTTTACATGAGAGGATAAGAAAGTGCAAGCTATTCAGTGAGCTGTCCAGTATCAGGTTTTTGATGGGTGATTAAATGAAGGACTCAATTTAATGTATCTCACATTGAATTCACCAAAATTATTATGCAGACAAAAGAATATACACATTGACACGCAAGACAGAAGGTTTAAACCCTCTGTGAGTAATGACAGACAGAATCATTCATAAGAATTATCCCATTTTGATTTTATAGAGACCTGAATGTTGGACTTCTGCTTTCTGCCTCTGATACTGCCTGGTGAACTCGATCTCACTCATCTTCTCTGCCTCCAAGCAGGTTTCCTTCACTCAGACTTTTCTTCCCAGGCTCTGTAAGGTACCCCTCCTTTTCTCAGTGCACCCTGAGAATATCCTTATCATGGCCTTTCTTCACTGACTTGAAATTATTTTTTTGTATTCTGATCTGCCCCACTAGATTACAAGTTCCTTGAAGTTGGGGTCCATAAATTTTTATATTCCCCACTACCCACCACAGTAGCATATATTAAGTACTCTAAGAATATTTGTTGAATTGATTGAATTGCACTATTGGATCTATACTCTCAAGTAATTGTTGAGTACTTATTAAGAGTAAGAAATACTGATAATTATTCCTTTGTGTCCAGAAGCTCAATTATTCCTTTGTGTATAGAAGTGTGTGAGTTTTACACAAATATGCAAACATCTACTTCTGTTCTGATTTTGTTTTTGTACAAGCAATAATTTATGACTTCTGTCTGGCAAACATATTTCAAAGGTGTCATCAATAGTCACCTGGCCAAAATTCCAATAAAATCTCTTCTAAGAGGGCATCTTCTCTGCTTTTTTATGATTTTCATAACACTATGTCTTAAAAGTGAATTGACCTGTCCATTATGTATCAGAGATATGGCTTCCCATAAAAATAAGCTCGTTAGAAATCTTTCAGTATGCTATTTTTCAGAAGAATGATTGAAGGATTTTTAAAAAGGACTTGTATCTAAGCAGAGATTTAAAATAAAACTGTCATGTTCAATTTGATGTTTTATGATTGTGACACATGAAAAATATTGTAAAGTTACAGGGCTATCATTATTTCATTGAAATCTAAGGTAAATAGTCTCTTTTTCCATGTATCTTCTTGGTCGGAACAACTGCATTTTAAGAATTGAAATGTTATTTTGATATATGAGAACCTACATGGAAGATAAATATGAAAAGAGTGAGGAGAAAGATAAGTTTCATAGCAAATTCTACAGTATTTACAGCGCAACAGAGACCATCTAAGGTCTAAAAGTTTTACTATCACTTTTTTAAAGCTTACTACTCGTTGATTTTTATTTTCCCCCCAAAGAATATTTAACATGTGTGGGTGCCTTAGGTGACTATTTCTCCTTTATTCTGCCATCCTTCATATTCCTGCTCCCTAGTTACTCTTGTTAACCTTTGTGATTGTCTCGGCCAGAATTCCATCTCTCCATTTTCCTCTAAATGTCAACCTTCCTCCTCCTCGCTTCTTCCTCTGCCCCCTTTCGGTCCCCAGCCCCCCGTGCAAAATGCTGTCCCTGATCATCCTAGGCTATTAGATAGTTTCTTTAAGACTCAGGCGCACTCAGGGGCTGCATCTCTAAAACAGAAATAATAGTTGTAGCTACCGCACAGTGTTGGTGTGAGGACTGAGTGAGAGAGTGCTTGACATGAAAATTGTTTACTGAATATCAACTGCTATTAGAAGTAAAGTTAACTAAGGAATCTCACTGCCTCGGGCTTTTTCTCATCAAACTACTCTGCACCACACTGCCAAAGTTAATCATTTTAAAATACAAGTGTGATCGTGGTGTGGTCATGGATTCTTCAATGGCTGTCTGTATATATTTTCAAAAGACAACTCAGATACCTCTGCCAAGCATTCAATCTGTCATCTATCATATTTTAATATTCTTTACCAGACAGGCAAATCACTGGCACATATTTTTTAAATTGAAAAGTTTCTCTCTCACCTTCATCTTGGTAGACTCTACCCCTCGATTCTGTAGCAGAAACTCATTTTTAAAGTTCATTTTGTCGAGTTCTTATGGTTTTTTTTATGGAGATAAAGAAAATGTAGCTACAAACTTTTAATATTTTTTATTCCTCTTCCAAAAGGCGAAAATACTTTGTTCTTCGTGCATAAATTTATCCTGGAAATATTTCCACTTCAGTATATAGAAGGCTTTCTCATTCCATTGCGTGGATATACTATAATCCATTTAACAAGTTTATTATTAATGGGTATTGGTATTTTTTCCAATATTTTGCTATTATCAACAATCCTGAAATATATAACTGATGCACATAACATCGTTATGAATGTAGATGTATCTCTTTTGTAAATTCTAGAATGTAGGAACTATGGTTCAAGGTCACATGTATGCAATTTTTAAAAATATATATATATTCAAATGAAAAATATTCATTATCCTTCCTTCATTGACTTGAGATGCCACCTTTGTCAACATACATTCTTTCTCAATTTTCTGCACTGTTCTGTTCTGATTATTCAGGTGCCATTACCACACAGTTTTAATTTGGGGTACATCATAGTATGTTTTAATATCTGTTAAGTCTCCCTCACTATTGTTCTTATTTTTCTGAGTTTTACTGGTTTTTTCTTATTTTACCGTAAGTTAAATAATGTGTCTGGTTCCAAAAGAATTATTTAAGGTTTATTGCATTAAAAATACTAATATAAGATAATTTGCCTTCTATCTACAATCATGGTGGATCTTTGCATTAAACCATGATTCATGTCTTCCAGAAATGTTTTCTAATGCTCCATTTGTGGGTCTTAATATTTCTTTTAAGTGTATTTTTATACTTCTTAACACTTATGTGGCCACTGTAAATGTAGTTTTCTCTTCCACCATACTTTCTGAATGATTTTTGTTTGTGTATTCAAGATTATGAACTTCTGATAATATTATAAACTGCTACCTTAATGCAATGAGTTCTCTTATATTCTGTCATAGATTTCAGTTGACTCTATTGGGTTTCCCAGTAAGTAGTCATTTCACCTGCAAATTGTCTTAGCCTCCTTTCTGGTATTTCTATCTCTAATTTCTCTATCTTTTGTAATTGCACTGTTTGATTTTTCTACTACCATGTAAACTGTACTACTGCTAAGGGGAATCTTTGTGATCCTAATTGGCAGATATTCTCCATTGTTTCTACATTAAATATAATGCTGATTCCTGGGGTGATTTCAGTGAGCAAATGAAATTATTGTCTTTAATTGCATTTATTGCAAATTTAAAAGTCTGGAGAAGCTCCTATTTCCCCACCCAAAAAGTTCATAAACATGTACAGCAGAGATAATTCATTGTTAAAAGACATTATTAAAAAGGCAAATATAGCATCCATATGCATTAGTCCAACTTCTATGACATAGTGCAATCCTCAGGTAGAGTACCAAGGTTAGTAAGGTTGCTTTAACCACCAGTGTATGTCATCCTTTTAAGTGTGTATATGCACACATACACACACATACACACACCCATGTATCCTTACACTTTCTTAACTAACCTAGTAGTATGTTTATTTGTGCTTCTATTTCCCCACACTATTTGTTTTTGAAGGCAAATATGAGTTTTATTCTTCTCCATTATAGCTATGATGTTTTCACATTCGCAACATGTATTTATTGTGTAATTTGAATTATAAATTAAGCATCCTAAATGAATTATAGTTTAAGCTCTAAAATTTCAGCCTCCTGTAAATTGCTTTCCTGCTCTGGATAATACCTAAGTAGAAACATCTACTTGCATGTGATGGAGGAATTGATGCCTTTTATATTGGCTGAATATGTAAGGCTTGGGACAAGGAGATGTCAGTGAGTGGGACCAGTGCATAAACGATGTATGTCATCCACAAGGACTGAATACATCATTAGATTTAAAAAAATGAATAACAATCATTTCCAAACACTTGGGAAAAACATTTTATTGGAAATAAGTATTAAAGTGTTTACACACACACACACATACAGTAATAAATCTTGCTTGTGCAGGTATAAAATTATAGTAGACATATTAAAGTCTGATTTGAAGGATGCAAACTACCTTTTAAGATAGTGATTAAGTTGAGGAAAGAGAAAAGCAATGGTGGGTATGCAGGAGTTTTCAATCACATATATACATATATAATAACTTATTTTTTAAAGGAACAAAAATATAAACATAAAAAAAATTAATAAGATCGTTGGGTCACAAGTACTACCTATTATGATTTTGTTCTTTTCTGTATGTTTTAATGTTTAGTAATAAGACAAACCAGACTAAAGAAAATATGTCAAATAACTTAATTTTAAAAAATCAAGAATAAATAAAATAGGAACAACTAAAATAAAAATGTAGAATTCTTTATTAAAAAATAAAATCGGGTCTAATAAATTGAACAAATCTTTGCCAGCCTGAAAAAAAATTAGGAAGAATTTGGAGAAAAAAGGAGCCTAACATTATTGAGAACAGGTTAACTACAGCAATAGAAAATGTTTAAAATTTTATACCAGGAAATTTGAAGACTTAGAATAAAGGTATTATCATTCTCTTCATCTGTTGTCAACCTGTTTGGCCAAGTTTTCTTTTATTTTATTTTGTCATTTGTTATTTATTAATGTGGATATGCACCTTTTTGTATGTTTATTAAGAATTTTCTTCTAAGAATTGCCATACCACATTTTTGCATATATTTCTTTGGATTTCTTTCTGCCTGTTTTCTTATACTTGCTCTATAGGAATACTTTATATTCAATAATTCTGTCCCCCCACCTCCCCCCCATAGACTCAGCTACACACGGTCAACCACAGTCTGCAAATATTACATAGAAAGTTCCAGAAATTATTTATAAGTTTTAAATTGCACGCCATTCTGAATAGCTGATGAAATCTCAAGCCGTCCTTCTCTATCCTGCCTGGGCATGAATCATCCCTTTGTCCAGCGTTTTCATGCTGTAGATGCCACCTGTCCGTTATTGGCTTAGTAGCCCTCTTGGTTATCAGATCAAAAAAACATAGTTTAGATGGTCCCTGACTTACTATGGTTCAATTTACAATTTTTTTTATGATTGTGCAAGAGGGATAGCATTCAGTAGAAACCTGACTTCAAGTACACATAGTACCATTCTGCTTTCCACTTTCAGAACAGTACTCAATAAATTACATGAAATATTCAACACTTTATTATGAAATAGGCTTTGTGTTAGATGATTTTGCCCAACTGCTAGTTAATGTAATTTAAGGTAGGCTGTATACAGGTTAGGATATGATGCTAAGTAGGTTAGATGGATTAAACGCATTTTTGACTGATGATACTTATGATCAGGACATAACCCCATCCTAAGTAGAGGAGTATCTGTGTACGTGAGATTCAGCGCTATCCAGTTTCAGGCATCTACTGGGAGTCTTGAAAAGCATCCCCTGAGGATAAGGAGAAACCACTGTATTATGGAGATAAATGCTTTGTACATGCATGTGTTTACCCAGATGAATATATTTGTTTTCCTTGTCTTGATGAATGTCTATTAGTTTGATTTTGGTGTCTTTTGCAGGATAGACATTTTATACAGTCACACTTGTCGAAAGTCTCCTTTATAATTACTGAGTTTTGTGTTGCTAAGAAGACTTTCCTTTCCTCAACATTATGAAAATGTTCCCAACATATCTCTGTGATGTTATAAACATATTGATGATTAGTTCACCCTAAATTCAACTTAATATATCGTAGGAGGTGGGGATTAAAATTCTTACATTTTTTCCAAAGGAATCATCAATTGTCTTGATACCAGTTTAAAATCACTGTTTATTTTTTGTCTATACAGTGCATATTTCACTATGGAGAAAATTCTCCTAAACTCATGGGCATTATATTTTTCCTCTTCATTTTCTCCATTGAAATATTTACTTATCAAAAACAGGCTATTTAAAATCTTATAGTTACGTCATAACTCAGGATATTTTTTTAGAGGCCCTTTCTGTCTCACATTTTTCTTATTTATTTTTGCACATCTGCCCTATATATTGACAAGTTTTAACAAAAATCTCACTTGCTTTTTTATTGAATTGCATTGAATATTTAATTTAAGTTAGATGAGATTGATATATTTAAAATATTGCTTTTCCTATGGGAGATTATATTGTTACTATTCATATATTCAGAATTGCATAATATATTCTTTATTAAATATTTATAATTTTGTTCTTCTATACTTCATATTTATTTCATTATTGGTTATTGTTTTTTATTGCTTTTAGTTTTGGATCCTTTATGTATCATATTTCTTAATGTGGACATTACTGCTACATTTGAGAAATATTGCTGTATTTTATCTTATTTATAAAGATATTTCTCAGGGTCTTTAGTTTTATCTAAGACATATCTTCACTAAATCTTTGCTTCCTAGATCTGTCAATTTCTGAGAGATGCATAGTCTTTGGTTGAGGGCTTTTCTTTTTAGGGGGCTAGCCATTGTTTTTCATATTCATATACTTCATTTTTCAAAATGTAGTTTTCATGTGTATTATTTGGGGAATTATTTAAATTTTTAAAAAACATGATTATTTAAAAATTAAAACTGTGGAACTTTTTTTTTTTTAACTGAAACATAAGTTCCATGAGGCCAGGAATTTTTCTTTCTTTTATTCACTGATATATTCCCAGCAGCACAAGAGTTCTTGATGTATGGTAAGAGCTTAATAAAAATATATTAAATAAATAAATATATATGAGCAATGTAAGGAATGACTATTTATATTTACACATTAATTTATATATTTTCAAATTGTTAGGGTTTTCCAGAGAAACAGAACAAATAGGATGTGTGTGTGCATGTGTGTATGGGCCCAGGAGAGCCTATGGTGCAGATGAAGTCTGAAGACAGCTTGCTAAAGAATTCCCTCTTACACTGGGAGGCTAGTCTTTTTGTTCTGCTCAGGACTTCAAGTGTCTGGATGGAGCCCGCCCACATTATAGAGAGCAATCTATTCACACAGAATTCACCAATTTACATATAAATCTCCTCCCAACACACCCTCGAAGTAGACACATAAAATTAACCATCATACATAAATTTACATATATGTGTATGTAAATATAATATATAATTATATACATGTAAATTACATAAAATTGATGTGTTTATCATAAATGCTTATGTATATATTTTATATATATATTTATTTATATATAAACAAACATATTTATATAGAAAAGCACTATATATGTATTTATATGTAAAATCAACTCTGTTATGTGCAGCACTTAAATCCTTCACACTTTTTCTTTCACCTGTGCCTCCTGCTAATGTATATGCCTGGATGGACTTTCTGTAGGGCTCATGAGGTTGTAGCTGCCTGGATCTGGAGATCTCCTTTCTACTCTGTAAGCTCAAAGTCACCCAGAGCACAGTGTCCCTTCCTTAATTTTTTTCAGGTTCTGATCTTCCACTGGGTCCTTCATATTATTTACAAAGCAGTTCCTTCCCCTTCAGCCAGAGTGTAGTACACAGATTGTCCAGTTTTTAACCAGGGTTCTCCCAAACCAGTTCCCGAGTGCTTTACTTAATTTTGCCTCTGACAGACCACAGCCACCCCACCTCCCTGTCCCGGCTGCCTCCACTCATAGGAAACCGGACTTTCAACTGCGTGGTGTTGCCTGTTGGTGTTGCCTGTTATATCACATCAGTCAGAATCATAGGATATGCGCCTCATTCAAAACCCACATCTGAATATCATCATTACATTTAAGGACAGATGGGTTATTAGAGGCATTGAGGAGTTCTGCTTTAGGTTTACACAGCTTATTCAAGATAATTCAGAAAGTATATAGACTTACGCCAAGTTGATACACTAACTTGAAACATATTATGGGAACATGTTTGCTAATTTGATATTTTAAATATTGCGAATTTGATATTTTAAATATATTGAACCTTATAGTTTTAATGAGGCAGAGAAAAAACACTTAGTGGTGAGGAACAGGGGAGGAATCAACCTTGGAAGGTGGCGTGATATGAGAATTTACATCAAGGAAACTGAAGTCAGATGATGTTTTCACAAGGGGGGATGTAGTTCATAGTGAGGAGTTATTCTAAGAGGTCAACTGAAAAGCATCCATGTAACAGGAATTCTGCACTTTCTAACTTTGACAAGAACATTTCTGGTCATGTAAATATTCAAATGTCATATCAAACTCTGTATACCTAAAACTAATTTCTTAGGTTTTCTGACAATTGCATAAATGCCATCACTCAATGACAAAGGTGTAAAAACTTAGATATATCTTTTACTCCCCTCTCCCCCTCACTCATATTGTGGTTATTGTGAAAGTTCTAAATGTTTCTCTCAATGTGTTTCATCTTGGGCTCATCTTCTCCATATCACCATTGTCTTTATCACTGGACGAGCTGCAGTCCCCTTCTTTGGTGTTAATGTACTAATTGCCTAATGAAACTTTTCTATTTTCAAAGTCATTTTTAATCCTTCCACTGGTCTAATATTCTTCATATATTATTTCCATAATATCACTCCCTTAAAAAAAAAACAACTGAGCACTGCCTCCCATTTTCTGCTGAATCAAGCGAAAATTCTCTTTAATTTTAAGATTCTCTACCTTTTCTGTTTTTGTTCTCCATTTCTTCTCTATACCCACTTTTTTTCTTCTACTCAAGGCATTCTCACTAGCTCATAGGGTCTTCTCCCTTCCGGACCTTGTCCATAGGTTTTGAGATGGTTTAGACAAAGTAAAGAGAAGTCAAAGGTGACACAAAGATTTGTAATTTAGTTCCATCAGCCCTTTTTTAAGATTTAAATTCTATCATGCTCCATCAGTGCTCAGAGCTCATAATGGCATCCCATCAGAGAGAAAAAGCCAAGCACCCCACCTGACCCGACTCTCCTCTGTGTGTCTGAACTCCTCCACACTGGCCCCTTGCGGCTCGTGGAGTAGTTCAGGCAGGCTCTCCCATCAGGGTATTTGCTCTTGCAGTTCTCTCTGACTGAAGCCCTTTTTCTCTAGATGTCCCCATCACTCATTCTCTCACTTTCTCTGATGCTGCACTTCAGTGTCTTCTTGAGGGTGAGCCTTCCCTGGTGCTCCCTTCTTCAATGCTGTGCTGTAATTACCTCCACAACACTAGCATTGTTGAAAGGCTATTCACAAATGCACTAGTTATCTGCAATTACCTGTCTACCACCATTGAAATGGAAGTTCCGTGAGGCAGGAACATTGTTTCCATGAGGGCAGAAGGATGGTAACATTATACATATGATAGTAAAACTCATTTCAATGTTGAAAAGATAACTAAAGTTAACTCATTAGTGTGTTAAACTTAATCCTGTGTATTGATTACTTTTTACAAAAACCAAGTATGTCTTTAAACAGAACCTCATACATTTTGTCAGAGAGCAAGATATAGGACTAAGTAATTGAAATTACTCATAGCATAAGCCTGCAAATAACTATTCCTGGGTGAGCTTTGCTTATTTGCTTTTTTACTTGTTGTCATGGTATTTTAATCTGCTACACAGTTATAAATAAGTAATTGCTTCTTGTACTCCAAGATATCATTTATATAGTATCTTGCTTTCAGAAGGGAGCATAAATATGTCATTCCAGATGTCATTTCCTTTTATATTTTTAAAAAATCTCTAGAGACAAAGTTTCTATGACCCCCTTTAGTGCAACAGGCTCTCAGATTTGACAACTCCTATAATCAGAAATTCTTCTGAGTTTCTAACCAAAATCCTACTTGGAGAGCAGGGCTCCTAAGACTAACAGCTTGTGATGGAACAGGACCATTAAATCTGACTTTTGGTTAAGTTAAAACTTGTGAGTGAGTCCTAGCTAAATAAAACAATGACAGCAATGAACTAAAGCCAGGAAATGTGCCAACTACTTCACAGTGGGTCTTAAATGGAAAAGAATGAATGTCCTTTGTGTAAAATCACCTTGAAAAGGAGAAAGCACGAAAAAAAGAGATTGCCATGTCATAAAAGGGTTTTCATCAGGTAGAAGTGGATTAAGAGGGTATTTAATTATGGTAAATTGGCTGGCTGGCTAATGCAGTGGAAAACTGAGGGCCTGGACCAACTAGTAACTCTGAAGTACTGGCAACAACATGGAATTTTCTATAAGGGGAATCTGAGGAGCACCCTGGAGCCTGTTTGGTGAGACAACTGGCATGTTTAGAAGATAGCTCTGAATGGAAAGGTGAAATCAGTTAATCCCTCAGGAGAGAGTGGTACAACATCCTGAAACCATGATGGAGTACATAGGAATGTCATCTGCTAAGAGACAGATGCTGGGGCTGGTGAATCTTCTTGCAAGCAATGTATGTTCTGTTGTTAACCAGACAAATGGTCTCTGTACCTTTAGATGCCCTTAAAGAGCTAAGTAGTGTCCGGAGTAACTGCCCATCTCTTCCCACCTGCCTCTCAAATGAAGGTCGATAATTTATGCCCCATTTTACCAGGATGAAAATAAAAATAAGGGACCTAATTTTATTTGTGCGGTTCTCTTTCATGTACTTAAAGACTTTATCTCTCACCTATAAGCAAAATAAAACCTATTCCTTTATAATTCTTTTTTTCACAAAGGAGTGATTTCCTGGTCTCAGGCAGTCATTTTTGCTGCTTATCTCTGGAATTTCTCCACACATTCATATAAGGCATCAGTTCTAGGATCTAAAACAGATCATAGTACAGTAAGAAGATCCAGTGTGCTGAAGACTACAAAGGGGTGATCCCCTCATGCTTCTGCTAGTTTTATACTTTTGCTGTGGAGATAGATTTTACCATGCTGACTCATGCTTGATTTGACTTCACATTGACACAGAATGACACTTGCAAATTTTCCACACCTCACCCTTTTTATTGTTTTACTCCTATTAACAAGAAATATATTTTGAAAAAACTGTATCCAAAGGAAAAAAAATCTCTGCACTTAGTAAATAAATTTTTTTGCTACTTTAAGTTTCAAAATTCAACTAGAAATGTGATAAAAATATAACTAGTCCTTAGGCATGATGAATTCATATCAACTTTCCCAATAAATTATATGTTTTAATCACTTCACTGTGAGATTTTCATTAGGCTTTTGAAATATCAAAAATAACTTAATTGAATCAAAGAGAAGTTAAAGAACATTGTACAAAGTACCTGACGAGTACTCTTGAGAATTGTCAAGGTCATAAAAAATAAAGACTAAGAAACTGTCACAGACCATAGGAGACTAAGGAGACAAGACAACTAAATGCAGCTTGATATCCTTGATTAGACACTGAAACAGAACAGGACAGAAAAAAACTGGTGAAACCTGAATAGAATCTATAGTTTAGTTGATAGTATTTTACGAATATTAATGTATTGGCTTTGAAAAAAGTACCATGGTTTGGTTGCCCATGCTTTTGGGGTCATATTCATGAAGTCTGTGTCCAGTCCTATTTACTGAAGTGTTTCTCCTATGTTTTCTTTAAGAAGTTTTATTGTTTCAGGGTGTATATTTAAATCCATAATCCATTTTGAGTTGATTTAAGTATGTGGTGAGAGGTATGGGTCTAGTTTCATTCTCCTGCTTATGGATATCCAGTTATCCCAGCACCATTTGCTGAAGAGTCAGTCCCTTCCCCAGTGAATAGGCTTGGTGCCTTTGTCAAAGATCAGATGGCAGTAAGTGTGTGGGTTGGTTTCTGGATTCTCTATTCTATTCCATTGATCAGTGTGTCTGTTTTTATGCCAGTACCATACTGTTTTGGTTATTATAGCTTTCTAGTATAGCTTAAAGTCAGGTAGTGTTATGCCTCCAGCTTAATAAACAAATGGGATTATATCAAACTAAAAAGCTTCTGCACAGCAAAAGAAACAATTAACAGAGTTAAAAGACAACCAACAGAGTGGGAGAAAATATTTGCAAAATATACATCTGACAAAGGATTAATATCCAGAATATATAAGGAACACAAACAACTTTACAAGAAAAAAACAAGCAACCCAATTAAAAAATGGGCAAAAGAGCTAAGTAGGCATTTCTCTAAGGAAGATATACAAATGGCCAACAGACATATGAAAAAATGCTCAACATCACTCAGCATCCAGGAAATGCAAATCAAAACCACACTGATATACCATCTCACCCCAGTTAGGATGGCTAAAATCCAAAAGACTCTGAATGATAAATGCTGGCAAGGTTGCGGAGAAAAAGGAACTCTCATACATTGTTGGTGGGACTGCAAAATGGTGCAGCCTCTATGGAAAATGGTATGGAGGTTCCTCAAACAATTGCAGATAGATCTACCATACGACCCAGCTATCCCACTGCTGGAAATATACCCAGAGGAATGGAAATCATCAAGTCGAAGGTATACCTGTTTCCCAATGTTCATCGCAGCACTCTTTACAATAGCCAAGAGTTGGAACTAGCCCAAATGTCCATCATCGGATGAGTGGATACGGAAAATGTGGTACATCTACACAATGGAATACTACTCAGCTATAAAAATGAATGAAATACTGCCATTTGCAACAACATGGATGGACCTTGAGAGAATTATATTAAGTGAAACAAGTCAGGCACAGAAAGAGAAATACCACATGTTCTCACTTATTGGTGGGAGCTAAAAATTAATATATAAATTCACACACACACACACACACACACACACACACACACACACACAGAAAAAAACCCGGGGGCGGGGAGAAGATATAACAACCACAATTACTTGAAGTTGATACGACAAGCAAACAGAAAGGACATTGTTGGGGGGTAGGGAGGAGAGGGAGGAGGGAGGGAGGTTTTGGTAAGGGGCAATAATAATCAACCACAATGTATATCGACAAAATAAAAGTTAAAAAAAAAAAAAGTACCATGGTTATATGGGATGTTAATATTAGATGAATCTGGGTGAAGTATACAGGAACTCTCTGCACCATATTTTCAACTCTTTACAAACTTAAAATTATTCCAAAATAAAAAAAATAGCTTAAGGATCTCAACCTAATAAATAATCTATTACATCAAGTCTTTAAAGATTGGTATTATCTGTGTAGGGTTGCCTCTATTAGTGGAATAGCAAAGAGATAAGATACTATCAAAAATATTAAATTTATTTTTCTTATAATCCATTATCAGGTTTATTCTGTAACAATGCTGAGTGCCTAAATGGAAACACTTATACTTTCATGTTTAACTCATTCTTTAATAGAAAATAACTATAGTAACGTGAAATGGGGAATTGCATTCCATGAGTATGTGTGTTTGTGTGTTTTCATGAATATTGTAAGGCTTCATTTGACATCATGATGGTTCCTGAGCTATTAGCAATAAACTGACAAAGGATTCAGGGAAAAGCATTTCTCTTTAGGAAAGGACAAACACCATACTACCAGGGATTTTGGTCTCAATTCCATTCAAGGAGAGCTGTCTTACCTCAGCTAGGGCTCCAAATCTATTAATGACTAATGAGGAGATAAATATTGATCACCTATAACATCTCAGGTTGCAAATAATATTCTTACTTATCTGCTTCCAATCTCTCAGATTTCTACTCAGATTTATGCAACTATTTTTCACTACAACTACCACCACCAGTGCTATCCCACCATCACTGATAATAAAAAAATAAATAAATATACATATATATATGTGTACACACACACACACACGCACACACACACGCCTTAGTCAGCTCAGACCACCATAACAAAATTCCATACACTGGGTGGTTTGAACCACAGAAACTTTCTTATTCACAGCTCTGGCGATTACAAGTCCAAGATCAGCGTACCGGCATGGTTGGGTTTTTGTGAGATCTTTCTTTTTGGCTTGCAAACACCTTCTCACTGTGTGCGCACTTGGTGGAAAGAAAGAAGGAGCAACCTATCTTGCATCTCTTCTTATAAGAGTACCAATCCCATCATCAAGGCCCAACCCATCTAATCCTAATTACCTCCTACAGGCCCCATTTTCAAATACTATCACATTAGGAGTTAGGGCTTCAGTATGAATTTGGGGGGGACATGGTTCAGTTCATCACAGTATCCAAAACCCAAAAATTTCAAATGAGTGTGTGGACGACTTTTTTAATATGCTTGCTAGGTGCTTTCTGTAGACTATCTCTAGTGGTCCTCAAAGTTCACTTCATGAGGTATATTGACCTTAACTTACAGATGAGGAAGTTATGTCTTAGAGTAAAAAGAACTTGTACAAGCAAGGCATTTAATGGATAGCAAAATTTGCACTGAAAATCAAATTGTTGTGACTAAAAAACTATGTACTTAGACATTACAATACAATACCCTATATTCTAATACAAAGGTGTGAATTATATTAGAGACTGAATGAAATGATTTATCCTGTGCAAAATTTACTTTATGCGTTATTGTGGAGAGAGCAATTTTAGGAAGAATGTAAATTTGATGCAATTTTTTTTTCGGCTGCACATTGGTAAATGTAAATATAAATAGCTAATTGCTTAACAATGCATAAAATCTTGTGAAATTAGCAGGAACTCATATTTGCATTCAATGGACTATTTATGCAGTTTTTTCAATTGATATTATATATAAAATAATTATGGGAATTATTTGAAACCTTTAAAAATATATTGGTGCATGCAATGATTTTTACAATGTGTGTAAATATCCGTAATAGTTACGGATATGCTGAACATGGTCTGTTGCTAAAAGCATTTTATCTGTTTTGTATTATACTACCCTGTGTTTAGTTAGTGACTCCTCTGTATGCACTGTGGCACGAGCTTTATGTACTTAATTTCTTTTCACCGACACAATAATCCTATAATATAGGCATTATTTTCCTCAAGGTTATTAAAGGACACAAGCTTAGAGGGTTAAATGACTTACCCAAAGTTACATGGCTCTATCAAGGGCTGAGCTGGAATTCCAAGTCCCTTAATTCTAGTTGTACAGTCCGTATTTGATAGATGGCTAATATATTTTCTAAATAATTTCTCAAATCTTTATATGGTGCTCTAATTTTTCTGGATGCAGAATATTTGCATCTGAATATTCTAGATCTAAATTGTTAGAATTGTGTGTCATTAATTAAAAGGTGTCCCTACATATGGCTTTGTTATGCACAGAAAATTGTACCTACTCTGTAAGAAAAAGGGGCCTGTGAAATGAGCTGACCTTTGTGAAGAATCTTCTAGGACATAGGCCCATCTTGTTAAATTCTCCCTCTGTCTCCTGAGATACACTTCTTTATTAGCTGAGACACTAAATAATTTGTCTAAGGTTGCACAGTTAGTAGGTGGCATAGCCATGATGTAAACCCAAGTCTGTCTGATTCCAAAGCTTTATTAACTTTCCAGTGTACAAAACTGTCTCTTCTTATAGGTTTCCATTTTCTAAGTCTGTTACCACTTAAAATATAAATACTTTTTTTTAACTTTAAATGTAGAATTCTAGAACACTAAATAAATCCATATAAAATTGAGTTAAAGTAACCACAATTACTTGAAGTCGATACGACAAGCAAACAGAAAGGACAATGTTGGGGGGGAGGGGGGAGGGAGAAGGGAGGGAGGTTTTGGTGATGGGGAGCAATAATCAGCCACAATGTATATCGACAAAATAAAATTAAAAATAAAATAAAATAAAATAAAATAAAAAATTAAAAAATTAAAAAAATTTTAAAGAATTGAGTTAAAGTGAAACAAATCATATGCTGTATCATATTCTAATCAATATTTATGTATTTTTAATAGTTTCACTTTGGGGGAAGGGATCAGTAAGGGACCAACAAATAAACGAACAACTATATTTTAGTCACTTCTGTTACTGATAACAGAATACTTAAAACTGGCTAATTTATAAAGAAATAAAACTTCTTTCTCACAGTTTTGGAAGCTGAGAAGTTCAAAGTTGAGGTACACATCTGTCGAAGGCCTTCTTCTCGGTGGGGAGTCTCTATAGACACCCGTGGTGACCCAAGGTATCACATGATGTGGAAGGGAAGAGTTTTCTCATGTGCTCTCCTTATAGGGTCACCAGTTCACACCCACGATAACACATTAATCTATTAACCCACTAATGGATGAATCCATTCATGAGGGCAGGGCCTTCATGATCCAATCATCTCCTAAAGGCCCCACCTTTCAACACTACCATGTTAGGGGTCAATCTTCCACATGAGCTTTCGGGGGACAAACATTCAACCCATATCAAACCACAACACAATGTGCTAAATACACTTGTGTAGAAAGAAGGCCAGGAGTTCTGAAGGAGTAATTCAGCTCCTAATTTCCAAGTGCATGGTTAGGAAGCCTTTGCTAGGGACGTTTCATCTGATCCCAGGAAGAAACAGAGCGACACATTCACGGGTACAGAAAGGGCTGTTTGCATGTGCCTTTCAAGGCGACTGGAGAGGATCTAAGGAAAACAGCAAGAGTAAAGTCAAAGTGTGTATTTGGGGATGGGCCAGTGGCTCAGTTGTTAGAGTCCAGCGGTATAACACCAAGGTCAAGGGTTCGGATCCTTGTACCTGCCAGCTCTCTCCCCCCGCAAAAGTGTGTGTTTTCATTATTACTCTATTTATTCTGCTTTTATGGAGAATATCATCTTCTAGTGAATAGAAAACAATGTGCATTCCAAAGGAGTTGCCGTATCTGGCCTATATTAGTAAAAAACATAGTAGGATAGTTTTGCATCTTAAATAAACACATAGAAGAAATCTAAGTTTCTGAAATTTCCTTCTGTGAATTTCCCCATGGCTGTAGAGAAATTATACTCTAGCAAAATATACGCTACATTTTGAAATTTAAAATCTGTGGCCAATTTTCATGTCTAAACCTCTTCAATTACTGGAAAGAAAGACTCATTTTATTACCTTGCCTTCAAACATACTTGTGGGGGAGTGTGATATAGTGGGAATCAGGTGGCAAGCAATCCAAAGGTTGCATATTAATTACTTCTATAAAATAAGGGTAAGGTCTAGATCTTTTTCTTTTTTACCAGAGCTTAAAGGTCAGAAACGTGTTCAAATACTGACATTGTTACTAACTTTATCTTAAAATACATCTAACAATACCTACTTCATCTGGTAGTTATCAGGATTAAATATATGTATAAATTTTAAAATTTATTGCACATAATAACTTTAATAAATTCTAGTTACTATAAAGGTATAAGAGTGAGACAGATGTGCTCACTATAAAAATGTATTTCTTGTTTTCTAACTTAATTTATGAGCAGCTCTTAAAAACAACTAAAATCTTATAAAATAAGTTAGTTTGTAAATGTGATGTTTTTTTCAAAGACAGAAAGTTAAGCATTATGTAGGTTAAGCTTCACTTAACCTTATTAAACCACCATTGTACTAGCATGGAAAATTGAGAATTGTCTGTCATTAGTATGGTGAAAATAAATAATTTATATAGTATTGGCACTTAGATGATTTAGTTATACCAAAGACTATTGAAACCAGTACATTGAAAACCTCATAATATAATTTTTTCACAAAAAATTATTTTACATGAAATATTACACGTTTAAAATTTGCTGTAATTATAATAAAGAATATGCTTATCACTCAATATCAAAGTTACTCTCCATAAGATAAGTGCATTTTAAAAAGTTATTCCCAATGGATTAATTGAATAAATGAACTAATGCTGGTAAACTCATGTAAAAAGGATGGATAATGGAATTTATTTGCTTTCAGATTTTCAGGCGATGCTGGTTGGTTTTCAAGAAGGCTTCTAGCAAAGGACCTAGAAGGTTAGAAAAATTTCCAGATGAAAAGGCAGCTTATTTCAGAAACTTTCATAAGGTAAGTCACAGTCCTGGAAGTCCTTGGGGAATAACTGGACTCTTGACGACTCGTGGAGTCATTTCTCTGATAGATGAAATCTGTAGAAGCAAAAATTCATGGCCACAATAAAATGCCCCTAGTCTGGTAAAATGCAAAAGTTATTTTTCTCCTTTATTTTAATCATCTGCTGTAAATGCCGGTGGTACCTCTGCAAAATGAAAGACTCATTTTTATTGCTACTTTGCAAAATGAGATGACTCATAACTCCGCCAGATTGTTTTCCAAGGTGCTGAGTAGGCATTTTCCTTCTGTTCAGGTTAATTGTGCATTTGCTACTTTGATTTAAATTCCAGGAAATATTTAGGAGGTAAAACTTTTGGCTTTAGCAGTGCTAATGATATTGTTAATGCATACAGCATTTACTATTTAGTCAGCTCCTTAACAAGGGAATGATCATTGAATATGTTAATGTGTAGAGAAATGGCATAAAATCTAAAAATTAAATATCAATTTCCTAAGAATTAAAAATGTAAAACATGACCCCAAAATTATACTAAATATGCTGCATAAGTTATCTTTGGTGATAACATCAGAGCACAGTTAAGTATTTTATGGTAATGTGGAGGATTCATTATCAGAACTCAGAATTGTAGAATTGTATTGCCTATTGACAGAATGCCTCAAAAAGCCCAGTAAGACTCTAATTCCTCATTGGTTGTCATACAGAGTAAGTTATCCTGGATAATATAATGAATTTGTGGAATTTTATTTTACATGATATATAGTTCTAATTTCTCTTTTTATTAACAGTAGATAATTTTACAAGAATGTGCTAACTAATCCTACTACATAAATAACTAACAATCATTTATATTATATTTGAACCCAGCTTAGACAGCTTAAAATTTCAGTTTCTATAAATCTCTATAAGGTATTCTATGCATTAATATGGATTTACTGTTACAGTAGCATTTTCAAGTTCTGCCCAGTCACTTACTATCTCATGGACATTTGGTTTTCACACGGGTAGATGGATTTTTAAATTGATCTATCACATGTTTCTAAAGATTATTTGAGATATGGTATCATGAAACAGCTGGCACAATGCTGCCTGTTATAACTATATAAAAATTGCATGAATTCTAAAGTCTTACTGTTTTGTTTTGTTTTGTTTGTATTATGATTATGATTATGATTTTGGCAATAATGTTAAACGTGCCTTAATGAAGAACTGCCAGGTTGTGAAATGTGTGTTCTTGATGTTTAGTTCATGAGCAAAATTTTGAAGGGCTGAGCATAAGATGTGGTCTGTAGATTTCTGGTCAGAGTCCCTGCCTGCTGTTCAATGACATATGCTAGGCTGGAGCTCTCTAGCCAGTGCACCTGGGTTTTTTTTTATTTAGAAGTAAAATAGGCATAGTTCTCAAGAAGAGTTATTATCTTATCTTTGGTCCCAGCTATCTTTTGTCTCAAAATGGACACATTCTAGTATTCTAACTACCTATAAGGATTGACAATTTGGACAGATAAGTGTGGGGTGAACACTCCATGCCAGACATTTCACTCCTGGTTGAGGACACAGAGATGCGTGAGTATGTACAGATTGCTGTAGAAAGAGCATTTTGCCTAATTTGGAATTCAGGTAAAACTTCTTAACAAAGGTGATATTCGAATGGCAGTGGTGATGCATTAGCCAGAAAAAGTCATCTCTAAAAGGCATCTGGAACAGTCCTCCTTTCTTATTATTTATATTCTCTTTACTTTTCCTACTTTGCCTACTCATCACCCTATGGTAGTAATCACAGGCAGTTTACAGCAGTGCTCAGAGCTACAGAAAGTGCTAACACCTATTTTTCTTCAAGACTGTCTCAGTGAAAATCACTTGGCATCCACTGTGAGCAATGCATTTCAAAGGCAGATTTCATTCCTTGGGTTATTCTGTATATTGTCAAAATGTGGACTCTCAGCCTGGTATGGAACTCCAAGTCATTAATGTTCATTATACATATGCTTATTGAGCACTTACTGTGCATGGAGCACACTGTTCCATGCATTAGGGATACAGTAGTGGAAAAGAAAGATGGTGCCCTAGTCTACCACTGATCTTACTTTCTTAATAACATGAACAATGACTAGGTAAATATGTAGTGACAAGTGTTTTCATCTAAAAAGGGGATGATATGATGCAGAATGAATGAAGAACTACTATAGGTAGAAGTAGGCTAAGACCTAACTAGAAATAAAAAGTCAGCCCTTAAAAGATTCAAAGATATAGAGGAAGACTAATCCATGAAGAAAGAAAAAAACAAGCAAAAACCTGTTACAAAAAATTGAACTGGGAATAATTTGACCTGCTTAAGGGTCTAAAAGGCTATCTAGGCTGAAGTGTAGAAGATGTCAGAAAAACAAGACTATATTCTACAAGTGATGGAGTCTATGGAAGAGTTTTAAGAAGGGGACTGGCATTGTATGACTAATGCTTTAAAATACTATTTTGTGTTTCCATTTCCACTATGTAACAGTGATCCCCTAGCAATAAAATTCCCCCACAAATAACATCTAAGAACTCTGGGCAAAATAGAAGGAACAAACAAGAACCTAGGTCTCTGAACAAAAGCAAGTAGTTTGTGGAGAAGAGTCACATCTTGAAATGAGCGGCCAACACAGTGTCTCCGTTTCAATGGCTGCAGCTTTACGCTGAGAGCAGCTGCAGTCACAGCTGAAGTGATAATGGCCATGACAATGGAATGACTAAAACTCCTGTAGAAAAGCTTGGCATTTTTAAGAAACTAAAGGAGTGGCACTGGGGTAACCTAGGCTGCCAGAGTGTGAAGAAGAAATCCCACAAAGAGGAAGCCAGGGAAGGAAAGTCCTCAAGTATGTGCCTAAGCTCAGCACAAGACTGTGGCTGACACTTGACTAGCCATGCAGTGGCAACCTAAAAGCAGCTCACAACTAAGACTTAAGCATCTTACCTAAAGCCTGAGCCACAACCCACCACAGGTGTAGCAGTTGGGAATTCAGTCTAAGCAAGGAAATTGTTTGCTAAAACAAAACACAAACACTTGCAGAGCAATATGACAGAATGCGGAGGCTACACAATGTCCAACATAAAATCCAAAATTTCTCAAGACATGACAAAGCATGAAAATGGGATGAAATCTAAAGCAAAAAGAAAATCAACATGCATTAAACCTGTTATGATCCAGATTCTGGACTATCAGGCAAGGATTTAAAAACATATTTTACACCTATGCTTGATGAGGTAAGTGAAAATATAATCATGTTCAATTAAAAATAAGAACTCTGAGCAAAAAAACAGAAATTATACCAAAAAAATAAATACACTCTAAGTGAAATTTTTAAATGTTTATGAGTTTTTTTAAAATTTTACAAATAAGACACCTGAAATTAAAATTTCATTGGATAGGATTAATGGCAGGAAGAAAAGAATAGAGAAAATAGTGAACTTGAAGATAGAACTACAAAAATTATTCAATGCAAAAAAGACAGAAAGAATATTTTTTTAAAGAAGGAGAAAAGCAGAGCTTCAGGAATTTAGGGGGAAATTTCAAAGTTTCTGACATGTGGATAGTTAATGTCCTTATTGCAGAGAAAAAAGAGAATGAGGCAGAAAAATGTTCGAAAATAACAGTTGCTGAAAAATTCCCAAGTTTGCTGAAAGACATGAATTTACAGATTCACTAAGTTCGATAAACTTCAAGCATGTATTTTCAAAAATTATCGTGACTAGTAGGTAAATTTTTAAAGATGAATACAAATCAAAGAGAAAGAAAATCTCTAAAACAGCCAAAGAAAATGACATAGCACAATCTGAGGCCAGTGATTTGAAGGCAGTAAACTTCTCATTAGAAACATTTGAAACCAGAAGAGACAGTAAAAACAACATCTTTAAAGTGATAAAACGAAAATATACTTTCAACCAGGAATTCTATATCCAGCAAAAATTTCCTTTGCAAATGAGTATGACCAAGGTCTGACTGGTTAACTCAGTTGGTTAGAGCATGGTGCTCATAACACCAGGGTCCAAAGGGCCAGCCACCAAAATGAGTCTTAATACATTGAAAAGACTTGAAATCATAGAGTGTATTTTCTGACCATAAATGATTTAAATTAGAAATCAATAACAATAAAATATCTAGAAAACTCTAAATATTTGAAAGTTAACTAATTAGAGGGGATATTAATCAAAGGGGTGAGGCAGAAATTACAAAGGCTGTTGGCAAATATTCTCAACTGAAAGATAGCAAAAATACAAATATTGTAATGTGTGGATAGAACAAAAACAGAGAATATTGGGAAAAGTATAGTATTGAATTCTTATATTAGAAACAAGATAGGAGAACATATCAATGCAATAGAAAGCAAAATAATGAGAGAAATTTTACAAAGCCAAAGATGGTTCTTTAAGGAAAAATAAATAAATAAATAAATAAAATAAAATAAAAAATAAGCCAAACTTATCAAGAAAAATAAAAAGAGAGAGAGACAGAGAGAGAAAAAATGAAGATTGGAAATAGTGGGGTTATGATTACAGATTCTACAGACGTTAAATTAGTGAATAAAATAATGTAAAAGGATGATCATTGTTAATTGTGAGCAAATATATGTCAAAATATCTGGCAACCTAGATGTAATGAGCAATCTTTAAAAGTCCCAACCACCCAAGTTCATTCAATAGCTCAATATCTAATAGAAACATTGAATTTATGATTAAAATCCTTCCCATTAAGAAAACTTCAAGTCCATATCATTTCACTCATGAATACAACGTATTGAAAGGGATAATTTTACATAAATATTTTCAGAAAATAAAAAATGAGGAAACCTTTTCCTACTCACTTTATTGAATCAGAATTATCTTAACATCAGACTAGACAAAGACATTAGAGTAAAACTACTGACAATATCCCTACAAACCAAAATGTTTTAACAAAATCAATCTAATTCATTATATTAATATAAATCTAACTCAGCAATATATTAAAGCAATAAGATATCATGATCAAGTGGGCTTTATCATAGAAATGCAAGTTTGTTTTAACATTTGAAAAATCAATGTAGTAATGTAGAAAAAAAGGAGAAATCATCATATAATCTTTTAAATCATAAAAAAAAAGCATTTGACAAAATGTAACATTGATTTATCATTTAAAACTCTCAGAAAACTAAGAATAGAGTGAACTTCCCTAATCTGAAAAAGGGCATCTAGGTAAAACTTGCAGAAAATAAAAAAGAAAACTGTTTTTATTCTCAAATGACTTAACTGTGTGGTGAAATGTTAAATCACCGCCAGAACTAATGAACACATTTAGTGAACAACACAAGTTTAATATGCAAATATCAATTGTGTTTTTCCATAGTAGCTGCTGACATTTGGTAAATCAAATTTTTAAAAAGAACACAATGTACACTGGTGCCAAAAAATAATTAGATGTATACATTTAGCAAAGCACATGTACAGTAAGATCTGTGGAATATAGCTGAGAGAATTAAGGAAAGAAGACATAAATAAGTGGTGAAATGTGAAACGTCCTTGGATTAGATAACTCCATATTGTTAAGTTGTAATTGTCTCAAAATTGATATACATTCACTATAATTCTAATCAAAATTCCAGGAGTATTTTGTAGATATTGAGAAGCTTATTCTGTATGGAAATGCATAACCTAGATTAACTAAAGCAAGTTTAATAAAGAGCAAAGTTGGAATTATTACACATCAAGATATGAAGACTTATTTGAAAATTACAGAAATCATGCCAATGTGGTATTAACATGATATACATATAGGTGAGTGGAAGGAAATAGAAAGGTCAGAAATGAACCTACACTTAAATGATCGATTCAGTTTTGACAAGGGTATGAAGACAAGTCAATGGGGAAAAAAAATTCTCTTCAACAAATGCTGTTAGAACAATCAGATGTTCCTAGGTAACTGAACATCAATATTACCTCAGACCACACACAAAATATAAACTTAAAACAGCTTAAATTGAAATGTTAGAACTATAAAACTCACAGAAGTAAACATAAGAGAAAGCTGTTTCCACCATGGGATGAGCAAAATTTTCTTCGGACACAAACAATAGGAAAAAATTGGAAAACTGATCTGAACTATATCGAAATTTAAAACTGTTTTCTTTCCAAAAGACTCAATTCACAAAATAAAAAGGCAAGTAATAGATTGGAAAAAAATTTACAAAGCATATATCTGACAAAGGACATGTATCAAGCCTACATAAAGAAATATTACAACTCAATAATAAGATAAACAATCCACTGTTTAAAAATGGGCAAAATATGGGAACAGACATTCTCCAAAATAAGACATACGAACAGGAAATAAATTCATGAAAAAATATGCAACATCATTAGTTATCTGTGAAATTCAAATTCAAACCAAAATGAGATCCCACTACACACCCATTAGAATGGCTAAAATTATAAATACTAAAAATCACTAGAGTTGGTGAAAATGAAGCAACTAAAACTCATGTATTGGTGGTGGTAATGTAAAACTGTATAACCAATGATGGACAGTTTTTCTGAAAAGAGTTATACATCTATTCAGCCATCCAACTTCTAGGAATTTATCCAAGAAAAGTGAAAAGCCATATTCACATAAAGACGTGCACATAAATGTTCACTTTATTTACAGTAGCCAAAAAGTGGAAACAAGCTAAACAGGGATATAATAAACTTTATCTTCATTATGGTAGTAGTTTTAGCAGGTGCATACAACTGTCAAAACTCATTCAATTATTCACTTTAAATGGATGCAACTAACGTGGGTAAAATATTGTTCAATCAAGTAAATAAGATGAAAGATTCACCCTAAAAAATAGATTATAGAGGAAGATAAAGGATTTTAACCACACTGCACAATGGGTTGTATTGTAAGCTCTGGAATCTAGCTTCCATACTTAGTGGTTTGTGTGAACTTGGATTAGTTATTTAACATCTGTGTACTTCATCTTCCTCCTCTGACAAATTGAGATTATGATAGTACCTACAACAGATGGTTACTGTAAGATATAAATGGTACTATAGGCATATATTAAGATTAAATATAGCTAGATATAGTTAAATGTAATTTTATAGCTATGCATTTAACTACTTAAAGTGGTTTTCATATATACTATGTTGTAGTAGGTGTTAACCATTAATAGTCCAGGCCAAATGTGATAGTTTCTTAGATGAAAGTGTTAGTGTTGGGATTGGAGATAAGAGAACAAATTTTGAATATGGTTTTAAAAATTGTCAGGATTTACTTAGGATTAGATGTTGGGTGTACGTGATTGGTATGACTCATGGGTGATTCACGGGTTTGTGCTTGAGTGACAGTGTCAAGGAGATGACATTCAGAGAGATGAGGAAGCCTAGAAGAGCTGGCTTTAGGTAAAAATCACAAGCTTTTACTTTGTATATGTTAAATTTGAAATGTTTCTTAGGCATTCAAACTAAAATGTCAAGTAGTCAATTAGATAAATAAATGTGGCCTCGGTTGGGAGAAATGTCATTGCTAAAATTAGTCATTTGGTAATCATTGGCATATTGATGGCACTTTATGCTATAGCACTGGATGAAATGTCTCTGGGAGGGAGTGAAAAGAAAAAGGAGATAATGAGACCTCCAACATTTGGAGGAGTAGCAAAGAAGAAAGAGCCAGACTAGAAGGCTGAGAAGAACAGGAAGTAGAATGGGAAAAATGACATTAAGAGCAGATCATTGGAAACTAAGAGAAAGCTGGTAAAACAATGAGCAAACAGTCATCTATGTCTAATACCATTGAGAGATTAAGATGACAGAAAAGACATCACTGGATTTACAACATGGAGGTTGCTGGTGACTTTGATAAAAGTTATTTCATTGAAATATGGGGACTAAGTTCACTTGGAGTGGCTTACAAGAGAATGAGAGGTGAAAAAAAGCTGCTCAGGAAATTTTTCAAGAAGTTTCGAGCCAAGATATATAGTAGGTATGTTTTTAAAACATGACATATATTGTAACACACCTGTAGACCTATGGGGATTATCTAGTAGAACAGAAACGCGATGATGAAGTCTCCTGTGTGTAATTACAGGGTTGTGTCTTTGCAGAACCAGGGATACTTCATTCATTTTAACACAAGGAAGAAATGGAATATGTGTGCAGATATAAGTAGGGTGCATTAAAATTAATATTAGAAAACTGTGACTAAACATACATGGTTTATGTCTGTGAGATTTCTCTCTCCAGTGTGTGAAAATGAAGCAGTAAAAAAGCACAAGGAGCACAATGAGAGTAGTAATAGCAAAGGGAATAATCTTTTAATAAATAACTAAACGGACTTCATTAACTGTAACTTGAAGCTCCCTGAAGCACTTTAATAGCTAGATTCACTATATGTGACAGCTAAGATTTACCTTGCTCGTAACAATGCTATGAAGATAAAGTTTTTATTATTACAACTTTCTCTTCATAGCATTGAAGAGGCTAATTTTCTTAGTGACTGAAGTTTCTTATGAGAAATTTTCTCTCTCTCTCTTTTTTTCTTCTGTGATTGTGAACTAAAACTGGTGAAGTTAGACCAATCCTGATATGAAGGAATAATTTGGGCATGATTCATCTGTAATAATAAATCTTAAAGGTTGTTTTCAAGAGAGTGTGTACATGGTCCTTTCTCTTATTTCTATTTTAGTTTTTTTTAGGATGTACATCTAGTTTTTTTCAAATTCTCTTTTATCATCCTTCTATTATTCCATGTCACTATTCATCATTCGACTGTGATTTGCTCTTCCCAGTCATCAAAATGATATTACCATTAAGCAACTCCAAATTGCTCAAATTAAAATAAAATCCTTCGGCGTGAATGTCTGCTTTCAGTGGGTGAGATAAGTGACAAACGGGTGCATCTCCCTCTAAGAGTAATTGCCATTGTGCTAATAAAGAAAAAGGACTGGCTCTCTTTACTGGGAAACTAGTACTAAGCCCAATTCCTATATAATGAATAACATACTATTATTAATAAACTATAATCATATTAGCAAGACTACTAATACAATATGGTTACTAATGTAATATATATTTTTGTGAGACTGCTATGTCTAGTGACAAGGTAGACACCGAGGCTCAGAAGGTGAAGACAATGCTCTTCCTGTTTGTGCAATAGGGACAGGAATTCTAGGACTTCCAATTATAATGGGCACGACCATGAAGAAGATTATTACAAATGTGTGGGCAGTTATGATAACATTATATATCTGATCATCACCTAGAAGAGTCCCAGGCCGACCAAGTTCAGCTCAGATGAGAAGACTTTGGGCTGTCCCCACTATCCCAGCCCAGGCACTGAATAGAAGATATAATGTGCCAATGTCTTTATGGTTTGTTGAGAATAGTCAACAGCTGACAAATATAGGTAGGGGATAAAGTGGCTGAGCAGGCATTAGATTGTAAATCTAAGCACAGGGTTGGAGTCCTCTCTTTATCAGGCCCCCCGAGGTGATTAATCACACTGAATTGCAAATTCAGAAGAGCTGCTTAAATCCTGCTGGGGATTCTCCCACCTTTTTTCCCTGATGGTGGGAGAAGTGGATTGAAGCCAGTTGTCTTGGGTGATTAGCTGTTAACTAATTTTTCAAGGAGTTGGACCTGACCAGTCTAGTTAGGACTTAGCTTAATTAAGGTAATTGGTTTGCATTCAGTTGATGTAGGATAGAGTCTTGTAGTCCTTAAGTCAGAAATTAAGTGAGGGCTTTGAAGACTCTTGGTCTGTTTAACCTAAATTTCTAGTTCAGGATGGAGAGAATCGGTGTGAGGGGGAGGAGGGATGTTAATAGTGTATTGGTAGAAAGAGAGTTTGCTTTGTGTTTTCGAATTGTCATTTTGTTTTTGTGTGATTAGATGTTGGGGATATGATAAGTGCTGTAGAATAGATAAGTCGTGTATTGAAGTACGGTTGAGTAGTGCTGCAGTGGCTATGAGTGTGGATAGAACGATGCTGCCGTTTTTCGTTAATTCTCGGATAACAACTCATTTGGGTATGAACCCTGTAGGTGGGGAAGCCCTCCTAGTGATAGTAGGTTTAAGAGAATTGTGGGGGTAATTAGTGGTATTTTGTTTCACTTGAGTGCTAGTGATGGGATAATGTGATTTGTGTTAAGGTTAAGTATTGTGAAAATAGTAATAATGAATATGGTGTAGATTATGATTGAGGGGCTGTAGGTAAAGATAGCTTTTGTTCAGCCTATGTGTGTGATTGATGAGTAGGCTATGATTTTTCGTAATTGTATTTGGCTGAGTCCCCTCACCCTCCTGCTAGGATAGATACGATAGCGGCAGTTAGGGTAATGTGGGGATTAAGTAGTGGTGATATTTGACATATGACTGAGATGGAGGCTAGTTTTTGTCATATTAATAAGATTATGCCTGATGTTAGGAGGATTCCTTGTCTTACTTCTGGGACTCAGAAGTGGAAGGGGGATAGGCCTACCTTTATAACTAGTGCTATTGTGAGTAGCGTTGTTGCTGCAGAATTATTTATATTTGTGGTTGTTCATTGTCCTGAGTCTGTTATGTTGATTATAACGGCCATTATCAGAAGTGTGGTTAGTGGCTGCTTCTGTTGATCATGGTTTTTTTTTTTTTTTTTTTTAATTAGGATGGGAATGAAGGAGAGTGTATTTATTTCCAGGCTGGTTCAATTTATCAGTCATTGGGAGCTGGAGCCTAGTATTGTGAGCATGGTACCTGTGAATAGGGTTATGAGGATTGTAAGGGAGATTATGGGATTAATTAATACGGGAAGGTTATAAACCAACATTTTCAGGGTATGGGCCCAATAGCTTATTTAGCTGACCTTACTGTAGGATATAGTGTAATAGGTAGCAGGGAGAATTTTGAATTATTCAGAGTGGGTTCAATTCCTATAATTTTAGAAATAAGAGGGCTTAAACCTCTATTATGTACTCTCTCAAAGTAATTCTTTTATCAGACATACTTCTTACATTTGCGGGGGGATGCTTGACAGTAGGATGGGTATTGAAATGTGTCACATGCATAGGGCCAGTGTCAGTAGGAGGAAACTTTTTCATAGGAGGTGTATTAGTTGATTGTATTGGAATTGTGGATAAGATGCTCGAATTCATAGGCACAGGGCTGTCAGGAGAAGTGCTTTGGTGGTGAAGTTGATTGTAAAGATTTCTGGTATAAGGGTGTTTTGAAGTGCTTTAAGGAAGCTAGTAGTAGTTAGGGCATTTATTATAATAATGTTAGTATACTCAGCTATAAAGAATAGGGTGAAGGGGCCTGTGGCGTATTCTACATTAAATTCTGATACAAGTTCTGATTCACTTTCTGTTAGGTCAAATGGGGCCTGGTTGGTTTCTGCTAGTGTTGAAATAAATCATATTATGGCTAGTGGCCATGATGGGAAGATTAGTCATATAAATTCTTGGGTGGTGATGAGGGCTGATAGAGTGTAGGATCCATTTATTAGTAGAACTGATACAAGAATAATGGCCAGGGTGACTTCATATGAGATTGTCTGGGCTATTACTCAGAGGGCACCGATCAGAGCTTATTTTGAGTTTGATGCTCATTCTGATCAGAAGACGGATAGATAGCTAGGCTTGTGGTGGCTAGGATGAATAGGACTCCTATATTTAGGTTGGCTAGGGGATGGGATATTGGCAGTGGGACCCACATGGTGAGGGCTAAAGTGGGTGCAATGGTGTGTAGAGGGGTGGTCAATGTTAGTGCTGAAGTGGTTCTATAGTAAACAGTTTTATTGCATTGGTGAAGTGTTGGAGGAGGCTGTAGGGGCCAACAACGTTGGGTCCTTTACGAAGTTGTATATAGCCCAGCATCTTCCGCTATACGAGGGTGAGAAATGCTATTGCAAGAATGATGAGGATAATGAGTAGGAGTATATTAATAACGTACATCTTGTTAGGAAGAGGACTTGAACCTCTGATCATAAAGTTTTAAGTTTTATGCAGTTACCAGACTCTGCCATCCTAACGAGCCCTGCTCTTGGGCAGGTTATGGGGGGATAAACTGAGTTGAGATTAAATCACTCATTAGAATCGAAGGCACTTTCACGAAGTGAAATGGGAGAAATGAGGAAATAGATAGAAAGCGACCTGGATTACTCTGGTCTGAACTCAGATCATGTAGGACTTTAATTGTTGAACAAACAAATCTTTAATAGCAGTTACACCATTGGGGTATCCTGATCCAACATTGAGGTTATGAACTCCATCGTCAGTGTGGACTCTAGGATAGAATTGTGCTGTCATCCCTTAGTAACTTGTTCCAGTGATCAAATTGTTTGGGTCAATTGATGATTGTGCTATTTTGACTGGTTAGTGTAGGTCATAGTTATCTGGAGGTTTTGTTTTACTCCGAGGTCACCCCAACCAAAATTTTTAACTCAGAGGCTCTATTGTTGTCCCTTGAAGTAGGTTTGTACTTTCTTGCTTGAGCTAGTTAATTAAAGCTCCATGGGGTCTTGCCTTATTTTGGTATCCCTGCCTCTTCACGGGGAGATCAGCTTCACTGATTGGAAGCAGGAGACAGGTAAACCCTCATGTGCCTTTCATGCAAGTCCCTATTTAAGAAACAAGTGATTATGCTACTTTTGCGTGGTCGGGATACTGTGGCCGTTAAACTATGTCACTAGGCAGACAGTGCTTCTAATCCTTGTAATGCTAGAGGTGATATTTTTGGTAAACAGGCAGGGTTTTTAGTTGTCAGTTCATTTTGCTTCTTTTAATCTTTCGTTTTGTACATGCCTGCATTGGGTTAACAATTGAAGGTATAAGTAGATTTTGGTTGGATGAGTTTTATTGTATTGTCAACTATCAGCAGGCATCCAGTCTGATACAGGCTTATGCAGGGAGAACAGAGTTCTTGTTACTCATACTAACAGCATCTCTTCTATGTGATATAGATGGATCCAGTTGGGTGTTAGGTGGTTGGTGTTCATGGTGGGGATTAAGATTTTGTGATTGTTGAGCTTGAACGCTTTCTTAATTGGTGGCTGCTTTTGGGCCAACAATGGATGGTTGGTAGCTTACTCTCTATAGGGGGTTGTATCCTGTGTCTAAAGAGCTATACCTCTTTAGACTAACATTTAAATTTATATTTACAGTAGTATGTTCTTTGGGTAAATTTAAAGTTGAACTGAAAATCTGCGCTGGATAACCAGCTATCACCAGGTTTGATTGACTTTTTACCTCTCTTGCAGGTCTTCTCACTATTTTGCCACATAGACAAGTTTGTCCTTACAACTGCCCACGAGTATCTCATCTGGTTTCAGGGGTTTTGGCTGAAGTTCTCTTTGTCAAAGTTATTCTAGTTAATCCATTATACAAAAGGTACAAGGGGGAAGCTTTGCTGTTTGGTACGGGAGCTTTTTTCATCTTTCCCTTATGGTACTGTCTCTATAGCACCTGTAAATAATTTCTATCTCCTATACTTTTAGAAGTGATTAAATGATTTGATTTCAGGTTAAGGTTTTTTTCATGTTGTGGTTGTTTGGGCTAGGGCTGGTTCAAAGTGGTCCATTGATGTGAAATCTTCTGGGTATAGGCCAGATGCTTTGAATTAACCTACACTTTGGTGTATCCAAGCACACTTTCTAGTACACTTAACTTGTTACGACTTATCTTCTCTAAGTTTGTTGGCAGCTGTTTTGGTAGAAATTTTATTTAAAGTGATATTTGAGGAGGGTGACAAGTGGTGTGGGCGTGCTTCATGGCCTTTTTCAATTAAGCTCTCTATTCTTAATTTACTGCCAAATCCTCCTTTGGCTCTTAGTTTTCATAGGCGCTGTCATGAGTAGGTTGTTCTAGGCTAGAAAAGGTAGCCTGTTTCTTCCCATCTCATAGGCTACACTTTGACCTAACGTTTTTATTTAAATACTTGTGCTTACTTTTGTGCCTTAAAAGCATTTGCTGAAGATGGCAGTTCATAGGCTGAGTTGGCAAGAGATGGTGAGGTGTATTGGGGTTTATAGATCACAGAACTGGCTCCTCTAGAGGGACATAAAGCACTGCCAAGTCCTTTGAGCTTTGAGCTGTTGTTGGTAGTACTCTGCCGAGCAGCTTTGTTTAACTGGCTGTTTGGGTTTATGGCTGGGCATAGTGGGGTATCTAATCCCAGTTTGGGTCTCAGCTATCGTGTATTCAGGTTATCGTAAAGTCACTTTCATAGCTTATTTTGTCCTTGGATATGGCTTTTTATGCCTTGGACATGGTTTAACTTTATTTATTGTTAAGTCCTTAAGCATGCTTTACAATGCACTTTATTTGTTTAGCTTAATCGTATGACTGCGGTGGCTGGCACAAAATTTACCAATCCTGTGTTAGTATGTCTCAGTCAAACTTTCATTTATTTCTTAATTTTTATCACTGATGTATCCCATGCAGGTGTGTTTGAGCAAGGAATCATAAGCTACTTGGTCAGTGTGCTTGATGCCTGCTCCTTTTGGTTATTGGTAACTTAGAGGGCATTCTCACTGGAGTATGGATACTTGCACGTGTAATCTTACTAACAACTAATAAAAAGGCCAGGACCAAAGCTGTGTGTTAATGGAGTTTAAGGACTCATCTAGGTATTTTCAGTACCTTGCTTGGGTAGTTTAAACTATATTAACTTGCTTGGTTTTTTGTTTTGTTTTGTTTTTTGTTTTATTTTAACTTCTCAATATACATTGTAGTTGATTTTCATGTCCCTTTACTTGTTCCTCTTCCCCCCACCCCCCTCTTTTGTTTTTTGGCAGGCCAAAAATTTTTATGTCTAAGTGCTATGTAAGTATTGGGGTAAAATTTGTAAACCTTAGTAAGAAAAAGGGTTGTGATTCAGCGTGCTAAGCCTGGATTTTGGCTAATTTGGGGGAAAAAATGAAGTTGCTTTACTTGGGGGCTGGACTGAAACTTATTTCTGGATGAATTTATAATTAAATTAAGAGGGGCAGGTCTAGAGAAATTCTCTTCGGTTAAAATTTATTGTGCTAGAGTGTTATGTGAGTGTTGGGTGGAATTTGAGCGTCCCAGTGAGGGGCAGGGTCATGCTTTGGTTTATCAGGTTTGAGTTTTGGTGAAATCTTGGGTGAGGTAAGGTTGGTTTGTTTGGTGTGCTGGGTTGGGGTATTATCGGGGGTGTCTCCAACTGGTGGGCGGGTGTATCTCTTGTTTTGGGGGTTTGGCAGGAGGTGATGTACTGTTATAATCCACTGAGGTTGGGGAACGGGTGTAGAGGGGATTTGCAGATCTATTCATGATCTGCGTCAGAGCGCGCCTGTATGTGCGCCTATGCATTATGTCCTGCAAGCACGAATGAATTAACACTTTATAGTTGGTATGTGGATGAAAAACATTGACTTAAAGTCCAGCTACAATGGATTTGACTACGTTGAGGCCTTTCTAGGCCATGCTAGGTTGTGGCACTTCCTCCCCACCCCCAAAAAAATTAAAAATTACCAAATGCACAACAGCACAGTTATGTGTGATCATGGGCTAATTAGTCATTAGTCCATCAAGATGTTTTATTTAAGGGGAACGAGTGGGCAATCTTCATTATATGGCCCTGAAGTAAGAACCAGACTCCAGGTATAGTTTCAAGTTAGAAACTCCCAAGGTCCATGGGCCTGCTGCGAGGAGGGGGACTGCTCTGAGCAATACATTAGATATCACATATGAAGGTTTTAAAATAGTGTTTGGAGTAGTCAATAAATACTAAGAGTTATCCTTATTGTTTTAAACTGTTAGCATCCAATTAAGTAAGGTTTATAAATAGCTAACATAATGAAATATGATGAAGTATAAAGTGCAGTTATAAAAATAAAAGGAAACAGTCTATTCTGCATCTGGAAATTAGGACTTTACAAAGGAGGTGACGGTTAAGGGACTTCTGAAGATTACTCTGTTTTGACCAAGCAAAATAAGAAAGGGAATGAGATACATGAAGAAGAAATTGTATGATTGCAAGTAGTGAAAAGTTACATTGCATGGCTATTTGAAGAGAATTTGAGTAATCCAGTTTGGGCAAACTCTGAAAAGAGAGCTAGAGTCAGGGAAGAGGAGCCCAAAAGAAGCGGATGACACAAGAATGTGAAGAATCATAAATACTTATGAGTTTAGTTTTTATCCTTCAAGCAATAGTGAGGTTATGAAGGCTTTAAAATGGTTTGTCATATACTGAAATATGTGTTTTAAAAAAAACTGGGGGCATCACATCAAATGGATAGGGTAATAGAGGGACAATAGGCAGGGAAATTAATTAATTAAATCTTACAAATAATATTATTTCCTGGAAACAGACAACAAAGTTCTGAATGTACAAAGGTAGGTAAATGAAGAGAAGATAGATTTTGGTGGTATTTTCCAGGTACAGTCAAGTAGCATGACCAAGGTTCAGTGACTGACTGACTGGATATTGGAGAAATGGAAGAGAGAAGTGAAAGTTCTTATCTTTTCATGACTGGGTGATAAATAAGTAGTTATGCTGTTGACAGAGGGAAGGACCCCGTGAGGAGGAGCAGTGTTCAATGGTGAAGAAAAAATGTCATTCTTGGCACGTTAGATGGAGAGTATCTATGGTATATTCCAGCAGATATTTTCATTAGGTAGTTAGAAGTACAGCAGAAGGTTATGAAATTTCCCATGAAATCTACTGAATAGAATTGATGTTAAGGTGGGTACATACCAAAGCCTCTCCGTGAAAGCAGATCTGTGCAAAATTAAACTTTGTAATAAGCTGTCTTCTCTAAATGATAGAGACTTTGGTGCCAGCCTTATGGTGGCATCCATGGTTTTTCACAGATATTTTAATTCTAAGTTTATGGAGAGCTACAAATCAAAAAAGTTGACATTTGACTGAGAAAACAGCTAATTTAAGAAATGATAGAAAATTATGAAAAGTGCCATTTAAATGAGGAACTGCTGGTAGAATAAATGTTAAAATACTACATAGTAAAATTTATGGTGATTATCAAGACTCTAAACATACTCCTAAGAAAATAATGTAATAATGTAACAATTCCAAAGAGAGAATGTATTTATTTTACAAAAAATAAAATTATTTAAAATGCTGACATTTGCAAGGAGGCAGTAGGAGAAAGCAGAATATCAGAAGTTTTGTGCATCCATCTGTTCCCTGGACCACTCCTCCCTGTGAGAGGGTGGGTAGCTATGGGGGTTGCTAGAATGCCACCACAGGGATCAGATGGTGTTACTTTGTCCCAGGCCTGGACAACCAGCCATCAAGGCAAAAAAAAAAAAAAAAAAAAAAAATGTGGTTGTCATAGAAGCAGAGCATGGAATAATGAATAATGGTTACCAGAAGCTGGGAGGGGAGAGGGGTGGGGAAGAGGAGAAGGGGTGGACTGACTGATACAAAACTATGCTATCTACCTGAAGTGAATCATAGTGCAGTGTATGCATGTATTGAAACAACACACTGTGCCCCACAAAAATAAATATAAACAAAATTTCAAAAAATCACAAATATTCTTAATATTTTTATCATCAAATATACTCTTGCTTCTACAAAATCAGGGACTAAACCATTATTTGTCATAGCTTTTCCATTCCTAGAATTATTAATCCTTTTTTTTGGAAGTGAACATTTGCAAAGCTGTCAATTTCTCACAATTGCCTCTGATGGTCAGGTAAATAAATGAAGATCCATTTATGAGAGAGACTGGTGTATTTGAAATTGTTGTTTTCTCTTGGGCAATGGACAGTCCAAATATTTGATCTCCAGGGCTCAAAAATAAAGATTTTCATTTCTAAGATGGCTTAAAGAAATAGACTAGTATGGATTTCCCAAACTGCTCTGTTTATTAATGTTTACGTACTTTACACTTGTAATTAGTTATTTTGATATGCCCTAAAATCTGCTATAATGCTTGCTAGCAATAAATTAAAATAATCAATCAAATGAGTGAGATATTTCCAAACTTAAAGGGATTTCTGAAAAATAAGCTAAGGATACAATTATTTCTTTACCAACTTTAATTTTGTGATATGCCCTATGGGAAACATACATATTATAGGCTTATGAGTATTAATGATCTCATTTAGACATTTGATATGTTTTCTGTGAGAGACACCTTGCTGCATAAATCAATTTTTATGTGAAAGTGCTATAAAATGGTATATACTTTTTTTTGTACTTCTATATAGAAAAAAATTTGAAATTCAAATCTCTAGCTGCCAAAGGAAGTTATTAAAAATGCATTAGGGTTGAAAATATAGCTCTACGTAATTGCCATAACAAATATTCAAAACAAATTTATCCTCAATGAAAGCTGAACTAGGGCAATTTACATAGAATCAGCTAATAAATTTTCCTTAATTTTCTAAGCAGATGAAAAAGAAACAGTTTATACTTTAATAAAATAAATATGAGTGCTCTATAGGGAGGAAACTATAAATAAAATCCCTTAGAAGGATGAATGAAGATGTGAAATTTCAGGGATGAAAATTTGATGATATGGAAAAACTGATGACTGTTTTGGGACCAATCTCATTTCTAATCCCCTGTAACTTGACACTGAAAGCATCATTTCATTTTATCTGCTTTACTCCTATTTGGCATTGGCAGTATTTATCTTTATGTAAAGCAAACATCTGAGAAAAGTGGGGAAAAGATGAAGGCGTTCTTGTGAACTATAGCCACCTACAAATATACCATACCCTTAAAGCTAGAGGCACAATTCTTAGTAAGTCAGAAGCAGTGCAAATGCACATGGTTATGTCCAACACTCACATTTTTGTTCCATGATGAAATGGATCTATGCTTGGAGGAGTGCACACTCGATGTGATTTGAAGGGAGTTCAAAGGTTTGGCGTCCTTTGAAATACCTGCTGGAAGTTCCTGGAGTGATCATCGTTTATTTGAATTAAGGTATCTTATCCATTCTTTCATTCATTCATTAATATATTCTTCCATCTGCCATCTCTTACCTTGAGAAGGTCTGTTTCTTGAACACAAACACCTGTTAACACACACATTGGTTCCTGGAACAGTCACACCTTAATCCGTGATTACTGATTGTTTCACTCATATTATCATGTGCTAATTATTCCGGTAAGACTCAAAAAATGGAATATGAAATGTTGGTTTTTATGTAGTATGAAAAAAAGGGGAAATTCCCACAGGCATCACCTGTGTAGAGAGGATGAACAGGATGGGTGGGTTGTGAGTGGACAGCTGTGAAGCAGAGATTAGCCAGGGAGACAGGTGTTCAGTTTCAGATGGAAGGGATCAGCAAAGTTGAGCTAAACTTGATCTTCGTAACATTTGAATTGAGGGCAATTCAAATATTACAAAATCTAAGATTTTATTATAGTACTATTATTATACATTAATATTATTATATGTTATTCAGAATTATTCTATGTGGCTTAAGGATGCCATGGAAAAGTAGATCACGCAGTAATTTGGATTTTTGTTTCTAACCCACTGCTCTACAGTAGACATGAATCAGACTCAGAAAATATCTATATGATTGATTGGTACTTGACTTAGAGTATTCAGCAGTATGATTTATGTTAGCAAAATTGCTGTCTTTATTCCATTTTTTAAAAGTATCCATTTTCTCTTTTGTAAGACAACTATCTATAATGGTTTCATATCAGAAAAAACATAGTATAATTTCAACAGTATATTTTCCCATCTGTAAAATGCAAATAATAATATGATAGCACACAAAGAAGAGAATTACATGTAAGATAACATGTAAGACATAAAACATTTTTTATTTGAAAAGTCATTTCTGCTGCAGATTTTGAATCTTTGAAATCAGGGAAATAGTTCATATGAATTTTAGAAAAAAAACTTCAAACCAACTTGGATGATAAAGTAGCTTGTAATTTCAAACAAGTCATTTTACATGGTAAATCAGATCATGTGAAAGAATATTGAGTATCTCAACTCTGTTATGGCATTATTTCCATCATTTCTGAAGCATTTTTACATTTATTTGATAATTTAAATCCAATGCCTTTAATTATTATTTCAAAATATCATCAGTACATTTTGGTTTTTAAAAATCTCTTTTTTATTTATCAACAAAGTCTAATTGTGCAGTATCTATCAGGTGCAACAAGAGAAATGCTTCTTGCATAATGTTCACTGAGAATAAATTGTTTTTCTACCTAATAGAAAGTTATATATTATACTTGAAATAATGAATGTGTGAATTCATTTACTATTTACAGTTTGAAAGATATTTCAGTGAGAATTTATTCTTCATTAATACCTTGCACATCACTGTAAATATCTATCTAGTATATTTTATGTTACAATGCTGCTTCATATTTATGTCAAATTTATATAGTACTTTCATATTTTAAAACCTTTTTTAAAGCTAATACTTCTTTTTTTAAAAACTAAAGTTTTAGTCGACCATTGAACCATCCTAATTTGCAGACCAAGAGCAACCACTAAACTGATTTTATTGATTTGAGAGCATATTCTTAATTTAGGGAACTATGGGCTTTGAGACACAGTGAAATTACTTGTTTTGAGGATAAATGTTTAATTTTTGTACTCGGAATTATTGTCATATAATTTGGCTCCTGAAAAAATGATTGTGTTCCTGCTATACAATATTAAGGGAAAAAAAGGTGTTTTATTTTTATTTATTTGGAGACAGAGAAAGAAAGGGAGAAAAAGAGAGAGAAAGACTGTAAATTTTTGCTTAAAAATGCAACTATTTTCCCCTAGTTCTCCTTTTCTGTTTCTTTGAATCAATTTCATTATAGTTAGATATCAAGTGTAATACAAAATTAAATAAACTAATTTTTATAGTGCAAAATTCCTTAAACAAATATCCTTGAAGTTGTACTAATTATGACTAGTTATAGTCCAAAATTATTTTCTAATCTTTATATTCATTCATGAAAGGTTTGTCTTGGCATACTGGAAATTGTCCTCCTACATGATATTCTTCTTAGCTTGGGGCTACCATGTTATTCTTCTACCCTTATCTGATATAGCCAATTCTCTTAAGTTGGGCCAAGAAACCAATTTTCCCACCTTTATTCCAGTTCCATCTTGCAAGTAAGTTGATCTGGTCAATCTCATCACTAACCCCAAGAGGTGAATCTTTTACACAGTTCAAGCACTAAAGTTAACAAGCAAGGGTTCGTGCAATTGGCCCAGTGCACACAGAGGCCAATACCATCAGGTTTTTGAGAAAAGAAAAGACTTTATCTTGTGAGGTTGACTGGTGTGGAGACAGGAGTCAGTGCTCTCAAATCTGTCTCCCTCATCCAGGGGCTGCACAGGCTTTTAAAAAGTATTTGGTATCCCTGATTGGCTAACTCCAAGTCCAGTGGTATGAAGGGGCAATGGAAGATTGGACAGTTCCAGTCAGGCCATGTATGTTAATGAGGCAAGACTGATTGGCTGTGCCAGGCAAGTGCTGATTGGCTGATAAGTCAAGAGCTGATTGGTAGTTTCTGAATCCAGTCCCTTGGTGTGGAGGAGGATTTTCAGTTTCCTGTGGTGCCCAAGGTCTGAAAGGCAAGGTCCTCTCTCTGCGCAGCAGCTTACACCCTGAAAGGTAACTTTGAAATAACTTGAGATAGGGAAGTGAAACCAGTTTCAGCCAATTTTAGATGGTTTCACTAACAATAATTGGCATACAGTTTCAGGTTTCTATTGTTGAGTACCAAATTACCACAAATTCAGGGGCTCAAAAAATACCCATTACAGTTGTGTAAGTCAAAAAGTCTGGCTCATCATGTCTCAGGGTTACACAAGGCTGAGGTCAACATGTCAGGTGGAGTGAGTCCTCATCTGGTGGTACTGGAGAAAAATCTGCTTCTAAGCCCCTTCTGTTGTTGTCAGAATTCAATTCCTTGCAGCTGTAGGACTGAGTTCCTATTTTCTTGCTGACCATCAACAAAGAGTTGCTGCTCTCAGCAACTTGTTGCTGCAATTGTGGTTCTCTCCCTCTCCAAGCCAGCAGAAAACACAAATGCTTCTTGTACTTTGAATCTCTGGCTTCTTCTTCAGTGACCAGCTAGAGAAAACTGCTTTTAGAAGGCTCCCATTGATGAGATCAAACATGCCTGGGGAATCTCTCTTTCTTAAAGTAAACAGTGCTGTATGACATAACCTAATCCAGGGCACGTACTGCAGGGATTGGGGAATTTTGGAAAACATCTTAAAATTCTGCCTACCACCAGTACCCATTTGACTCCCTTGCAGATCTCAGTGGTTGGTAATGTGTTTGCATCTGCTCAGTGCTCGTGTCTGCCTGGCCCTGTGACAATACTTTCTCTTACTGATGGAAAGGTATTAATCATAGTTAATACAATGCCAAGGCTATTTGGTTAAGGAAGCAGGAAATGTTGCTTTAAAGTTCTACATTGTGATCTAACTCTAGTGGCCTACCATTAAAACTTTTGTTTATCTTTTATTTGGGAAGGGGTTTCTTAGGCTGGCTAAGTTAAGGGAGTCACATTTTCCTCTTGCCTGTAGGACATATAGTTGTATAGGTGTCATATTTGAAGTGAAGCATGATGCAACTTTGACAGTTCAGGCATGGGAATTAATTTAATTGATTTGTAACTCAACACCCCTTTGAAATGCAATTCTTCCTTTCCCATCTCCACAACAGAAATGGAAAAAGCTGGGTGATCACTTTTTAATATTTCTTACAGATAGGTAAGGACATTTCTGGTGAAGGAGATATAAATTGATGTCTGCTACAAGCTAGCAAAAGGATTTTATGTTTTCTGATATGACCAGATATTCCCCTTATTTTCTTCCTAAAATGAAAGCATGATGGCTGGAAATGCAGCAGCCATTTTGTGACCATGAGGAGACAAGAATGTGAGAAATGCTGAGAAAGATAAAGATATGAACCTGAGAAACTGCCTCTAACATTATCAAACTACTGAATCAACACCAGCAACTGCCTATTTCCAAGTTCTTATGTGTGAAAAGTAAGGTCCTTTTTGTTTAAATCAGTCATCAGCAAACATTTTATTGTAAAGAGCCAGATGGTAAAAATTTTAGGTTTTGCCAACCATATTGTCTCTGTTGCAACTTTGTAAGTCTTCCCTCTGTACATTAAACAGCATAGAAAATATATAAATAAATGGGTATGGATGGGTTCTGATAAAACTTTATTTCCCAAACAGGTGGTCGACCAAATTTAGTTCGTAGGTCATAGTTTACTTATCCCCTATTTCAATCACTAATAGTTGAGTTTTTTATAATTTGAAGGTATATTAACTTTTAACTGAATTTTTAAGAGTGTGAATAAACCTTAGTATTTTGTCTAGATGCTATAATTGTGTAGGTAAACATTAGCTCACCATGACTAGTTTAACTCATAGATCATACCTACAGTTGGTCTCACGAGCTTAGGAAAGTAATTGTAGTCTCTTTTAGCTTTTTTGTACTCTTTACAATTGATATATGTTAATGATCATACCAACACTCTTTTCCCATTCTGTATTCTGTACTAGAGGAACATGATTGTGTTCATTAGTTATGTTAAAAGCTGTCAAAGTCCAGGCCACAGACAGCTGAGCTGAAGACTAATTCAAAGCATTCCTAAGTTGTAATAGGCTTGTAATTGTTCATTGTGGTTGACCTGCTAAAATTTCACACATCATTTGATTGACTTTATATAAGTGAATCCATCCCTCCCTCTCTCCTTGTTCTCTTCCTAGCATCTCCCTCCCTTCTTACCCTCCTTTCTTCCATCCTTCTTTCTTTCCTTCCTTCCTCTTTCTTTTTCTGGTGTGTTTGAACTCAACTGCAAAGGTTGAGCCAATAATATTAGTCAATTAATGGATGCTGTCATCATTGGTTTCTATAATATTTGGCTGATCTATTTTATCACATTTCTTAATACTGTTCATCTCTCCTCCTTCCTAGGCTGTCTTTACAATGAGTTTGATGAGGATCTTTGTATTTGTATGATTGTTATAAATGTGTACTCTTCATTTCTATACATTTACTGCATTGTTAATTCAATTAAGCACTACTGTGTTATAATCCTTATTGTGTTCCTTATTTTTATTCATGTTGTGTTATGGCTTTAAAGACCTATTTGCATTTTCATGTGTCCATTTCGCCAGTTGCCTCTAACTGCTACATGATATCCCTTACTTTGCATGCACTGTATTTTACTTTTCCATTTTCCTAGTGATAGAAACTTAGATTGCTAGCAACTTCTCATTATCTCAAACAATGCTGTAATTAAGATTTTTGTACTGTGTCCTTATGACCCAGTGCAAGAAACTTTTGGGGATATATAAAAGAAATGAGATCATTGTGTTAAGGATATGTGAATATTTAATTTAAATATGCACTACCAGATGACTTTCCAGAATGGCAGCTCCACTCTACACATTTACTTGGTACATAAAGGTTTTTATATTCTCACATTTTTCATTTTATTCATTAACTTTTACAAACTTGATAGATGTAAAGTCATAATTGTGTTTTAACACTCATTTTTCTATTCTCAATGAGCTTTAGAAATTCTTCCTATGCATATTATCTTTCAGATTTTATTTATCCAGGAATTACCTGATAATATTTTTCCATCTTCTTATTGGTGTTCCTGTATTTTTTTGTTGTCGTTGTTGCTGTTTTGTAAGATTTACTTGTCTGTCTTAAGCACTACTAGTCTTACTTCAGTTTTACACATTGTAAATAATTACTCACCTCTATCATCTGTCTGTTAGTCCTGCATTAAACAGCAATATGAAACTTGGATGTACTCAAATGGGTTGAGTTTTGGTAGTTTTCTTTAAGAAATATTTCCCCACCTTATACACTACAGAGATATCATCCTACATTTACTTCGATTACAAAATACAGTTTTATCTTTAATATTTTTGCTTTCTGTATATCTGGTGTTCAGATTTGTATCTTGAGGTAGAAATTTTTATTTTTAAAAAATACCTAGCCAATTTTCACAAGCCCGTTTTATTAAACCTTCTATCCTTTCATTTATTGTGGTGGCATAAGTTTTACACACACACACATACACGTTGACTGTGTATCTGACAATATTGCTGAGTACTTTTGTTTCTAATAATTTTTCTATTAACTGTTAGTGATTCTATGTCAATAATCATATCATCTTAACATATTGATAACTTTTTCAGTACTTTAAAAGACCAGAATTTGTGTTTTCTTTGTTTTGTTTTTCTTATTGTCCTATGTTACATCGAGGCCCTGATATAAAGCATTCTCACCATATTTCCAGTAACAAATGGAATGTGTCTAATGCTGCTGCATAGAATTGAATAAGTTTTGGTATGTAACCTGCTAACTAAAGGAAATCATTTTCTATTCTTGATATGGTAAGAGTTTTTCTCATATGAGGTATTGAACTTTATCAATAGTGTCATTTTTTTATTTGATCCACTGGGAAAGTTGTGATATTTCTCATTTAGTCCATCAATTTAGAGAAATATATTCATATATTAATAGATTTTATGATTTTAACAAAACTTTTGTTCCTGGGATAAACACTATTGGCATATTAGGATTTTTTTCATTATGAAGTAGAATGCAGTCATATAATTTTTTAGTATTTTTCATATCTGGTTATGGAATCAATATTAAACCAGACTTAAAAGCTAACTTTTGTTTCTTTTTTTTCTGGAATATCTTGCAGAAGATATTAATTCACTGTCCCTAAAAAGTTTGGCAGCTTGTGTGTATCCAGAAATTTATCCATTTCCTCCAGATTTTCAAATTTGTTGGCGTATAGTTGTTTAGATGTAGAAAATTTGAACAGACCAATAACAATAAAGGAGATTGAAGCCGTTATCAGAAGGCTCCCAACAAAGAAAAGCCCAGGACTACATGGATTCACGGCAGAATTTTACCAAACATTCAAAGAGGAATTGACACCGATTCTTTACAAACTATTCCAAAAGATTGAAACAGACGCAAATCTCCCAAACTCATTCTATGAAGCAAACATCATCCTGATACCAAAACCAGGTAAAGATATAACCAAAAAAGAAAACTACAGGCCGATATCCTTGATGAATATAGATGCAAAAATCCTCACTAAAATACTAGCAAACAGAATACAGCAACACATACGAAAAATTATTCACCACGATCAAGTGGGATTCATCCCAGGGATGCAAGGTTGGTTCAACATATGCAAATCAATAAATGTGATACACCATATTAATAAAGTCAAACACAAGGACCATATGATGATCTCTATAGATGCTGAAAAAGCACTTGATAAAGTTCAGCACTCATTCATGACAAAGACCCTCTATAAGTTAGGTATAGAGGGAAAGTATCTTAACATAATTAAAGCCATATATGCCAAACCCACTGCCAATATCATCCTGAATGGGGAAAAGCTGAAAGCTTTTCCTTTAAGAACAGGCACTAGACAAGGATGCCCACTCTCACCACTCCTATTCAACATAGTGTTGGAAGTACTAGCCAGAGCAATCAGAGAAGAGAAGGAAATAAAGGGCATCCAGATTGGAAAAGATGAAGTCAAACTGTTCCTGTTTGCAGATGACATGATCCTATATATCAAACAGCCTAAAACCTCTACAAAAAAACTGTTGGAATTGATAAATGATTTCAGCACAGTAGCAGGATACAAAATTAACACACAAAGATCAGTAGCATTTCTTTTCTCCAATAGTGAACATGCAGAATGAGAAATCAAGAAAGCCTGCCCATTTATAATAGCCACCAAAAAAAAAATACTTAGGAATTGAGTTAACCAAGGAGGTGAAAAATCTCTATAATGAGAACTACAAACCACTGCTGAGAGAAATTAGAGAGGATACAAGAAGATGGAAAGATATCCCATGCTCTTGGATTGGAAGAATCAACATAGTGAAAATGTCCATACTACCCAAAGTGATATACAAATTCAATGCAATCCCCATCAAAATTCCAAAGACATTTTTCTCAGAAATGGAAAGAACTATCCAGACATTTATATGGAATAATAAAAGACCACGCATAGCCAAAGCAATGCTGAGCAAAAAAAATAAAGCTGGAGGCATCACACTACCCGGTCTTAAGCTATACTACAAAGCTATGATAACCAAGGGCCGAGCCTGTGGCGCACTCGGGAGAGTGCGGCGCTGGGAGCGCGGCTACGCTCCTGCCTGCTGCGGGTTCAGATCCTATATAGGAATGGCCGGCGCACTCACTGGCTGAGTGCCGGTCACGAAAAAGTCAAAAACAAAACAAAACAAAGCTATGATAACCAAAACAGTATGGTACTGGCATAAAAACAAACACACTGATCAATGGAATAGAATAGAGAATCCAGAAATCAACCCACAAACTTACTGCCATCTGATCTTTGACAAAGGAACCAAGCCTATTCACTGGGGAAGGGACTGCCTCTTCAGCAAATGGTGCTGGGATAACTGGATATCCATATGCAGGAGAATGAAACTAAACCCATACCTTTCACCATATACTAAAATCAACTCAAAATGGATTAAGGATTTAAATATACACCCTGAAACAATAAAACTTCTTAAAGAAAACATAGGAGAAACACTTCAGGAAATAGGACTGGACACAGACTTCATGAATACGACCCCAAAAGCATGGGCAACCAAAGGAAAAATAAACAAATGGGATTATATCAAACTAAAAAGCTTCTGCACAGCAAAAGAAACAATTAACAGAGTTAAAAGACAACCAACAGAGTGGGAGAAAATATTTGCAAAATATACATCTGACAAAGGATTAATATCCAGAATATATAAGGAACTCAAACAACTTTACAAGAAGAAAACAAGCAACCCAATTAAAAAATGGGCAAAGGAGCTAAGTAGGCATTTCTCTAAGGAAGATATACAAATGGCCAACAGACATATGAAAAAATGCTCAACATCACTCTGCATCCGGGAAATGCAAATCAAAACCACACTGAGATACCATCTAACCCCAGTTAGGATGGCTAAAATCCAAAAGACCCTGAACGATAAATGCTGGCGAGGTTGCGGAGAAAAGGGAACTCTCATACATTGTTGGTGGGACTGCAAAATGGTGCAGCCTCTATGGAAAATGGTATGGAGGTTCCTCAAACAATTGCAGATAGATCTACCATATGACCCAGCTATCCCACTGCTGGGAATATACCCAGAGGAATGGAAATCATCAAGTCGAAGGTATACCTGTTCCCCAATATTCATTGCAGCACTCTTTACAATAGCCAAGAGTTGGAACCAGCCCAAATGCCCATCATCGGATGAGTGGATACGGAAAATGTGGTACATCTACACAATGGAATACTACTCAGCTATAAAAACGAATGAAATACTGCCATTTGCAACAACATGGATGGACCTTGAGAGAATTATATTAAGTGAAACGAGTCAGGCACAGAAAGAGAAATACCACATGTTCTCACTTATTGGTGGGAGCTAAAAATTAATATATAAATTCACACACACACACACACAAAAAAAAAAAAACCGGGGGAGGGGGGAAGAAGATATAACAACCACAATTACTTGAAGTTGATACGACAAGCAAACAGAAAGGACATTTTTGGGGGGGGAGGGAGGAGAGGGAGGAGGGAGGGAGGTTTTGGTAAGGGGCAACAATAATCAACCACAATGTATATCGACAAAATAAAAGTTAAAAAAAAAAAAAAAAGTTTGTCAAAACTCAGTTACAAAATAACCTAAAATTGGCTTTTGCGAAATGAATATATTGTTTTATTCAAGTTTTCTATTTTTTTCTACTGACAGTATTTTGTATTTGGTATTTTGTCTTTTCCTAGATGTATATCCTTTTCATCGATGTTTTTAAAATAATTAATATACAGTTGTTTATAAGCTTCCTATTAATATTTAGATTTTTTTTGTTTGTTCAATTTTCCCCCTTTTATCCTGTACTTGATTTATTTCTACCTTTCATCATTTAATTTGCCAGAGGTCTTTTACTGATCCATTCAAATGGACCTTTTGTTTTTGTTCAAAGTTTTAGTTTTTTCTTTCTTTTTTTGATTTCTGCTTTTATCATTATTATGTCTTTCTTTATGGAAATGCTCTGTTGTTGTTTTGTTGTGGGTTTTCCTTTATATCTTTAGTTAATGCCTAAGTTCTTTGCTTTCAACTTTTTGTTTTCGTGAGAATTATTTTTAAAGCTATATGTTTTCTTTATGCACAATTTTGTGTCTGTCAAATTTTAACATACACTCTTTTATTTCTATTAAACTTTAAATATTTTGTAATTTAACTTATAATTTCTCATAATTTTCCTCTTAGCTCATATGCTTTTTAGATTAATGCTGTTTACTTTTTATGTGTATGGAATATTTAATATCCACATTTTATAAATATCCCAAATGTGTAAGGGAAAAAGTATCTATTTTGTTTGCTATTGATAATAGATATGCGTATATATGTCTGCACAAATAATATAAAAAAGCTTGACCCTATTAAATGTATTTGTAAGAACTTCCATAGCTTTGCTATGGAGAAGGATATATTTATTACTTAACTTCCTTATGAACTGTCAGAAAATTATGTCACCAGTGATTGGATTATAATTTGTCCTTTTTTTCCCATTGGACTATATTTACTGGACAAAAATCAATTTGCTTCAGAAATCACTTAGGATGGGGAGTAAGGATACATTGCACTACTTCTAGCATCTCTGTAATCTTGACTGAGAGCCAAGTTGGATTGGTTGTCCATGCAGCCATGATTTGAACTTGAGTACCATTCAGAGATTGATACAATGTTTTCACATGCAAGCAGTTTCTCTGGGACTTTTCTGTTCTTATTTTCACTTGGAACTCAGCTGGTGGCACTTTTAAAGGTTGATGTGTGTCAGCAGAGTTTGTATCTAATCATAGCTTTGTGTCTTTTGAACACATGGGACATTTTACAGCAAGGATCTCTAAAGCTGTTGTCAATTTTTTTTTTTTTTTCATGCCAGCAGTACTCGATCTTTTCTCTAATACTTTCTGTCTCCTGTATAATGGTAGGTCAGCAATCCTGGTCAACTCATGGCAGTTCTTCCCAGCTGTCAGATGCACCCATAAACATTAAATTTCTTTATTTAGCAGGCACCTATTCCTATGTTTTTATACCATAAATGCCAACAAGAAGCAAAATTACAAAGAGCAGATCCAGTATTATGACTTGCTTAAATATTAGCCAAGTGTTTTCTTGAGATCTTTGTGAAAATTACCAAGTCTATCATAGGCAATAGAAGTACAGTACAGAGGACGGTTTTTTTATATTTTGTTTTTTTTTACCATTTTTTCTTTTTTAAATTTTAATATATCAGTGCAATGTAGTTGATTTTCATGTCCCTTTACCAATTCCTCCTTTTCCTCCCTCCCTGTCCCCCCTCCCACCCATCAACATCATATCTATTCACATGTCTTAACAAGTTCAAGGAATTGTTGTAATTGTTATGTCTTCTTTTTTTTCCCCCGTCCCATTTATTTATTTATTTTTATTAGCTCCCACTAATAAGTGAGAACATGCAGTATTTCAAAATACTACCATTCGCAGCAACATGGATGGACTTTATTAATTGAAATAAGGTTTGTTTGTTTGTTTTTTTTAACAAAGAAATGTTTGATCTGTTTGAAAAGGACTATTCCTTATAATTCTACTACAGGGAAGGGAGTGGTGTCACCAGCAGTCTTCTCCAGCATTCTTTGGGCTGGCATTTCAGGTTATGGAAGGTCCTCTATAGTGCTACATTTCTGTTTGCTTTTAAATCACATTAAAGAAAAACTGTTATTAGCTGTAAACAAGACAAAGAACAGAGCAGAGCCAAAGCTTCTGGAATATTCATACCTTCTCATCTGAACCGTTGAATGACCACACCTGCAGGTGGATTTCCTCCACCCCTAGTGGCTAGTTTCCTAATTGAGAGAAGATAAAATCCCCAAAGGTAAGGAGCTTACCAGCTCAGTAACAGGTCAGCCTTACTGTTGTCCCCCATGAAATGCCAAAATGTTAGTTTTCCAGAAAGAGGCTTGTGCTTTGTTACTAACCACCGCATTCTCCCCTGAGACCCCACCATTGGCAGAGCGCACCAACAGGGAACGCTTGCCCGAGTGGACCTCCACCTCCACGTGCCTGCTCATCAGCTGTTTGCTTAGACTCTGGGAGAGCTACATTAAAGAGCTGCGTGGACTTTTATTAACCAAATATAAAGAAGTAAAATGCTTGTTTAATGGCTTCGGGTGACTTAAAATACATAGAGATGTATCCCTTGGCTTTTAAGAAACTAATATCTTAGAGAAATGGTGCTGTATACAAAATTTCCATGATTTTCTTCTGTTTAAGAATACTAACATTATAACACAAATCGTGGTGTTTATCTTAAAATAATCCTGTGTAATTGTATTACTTTCCTAGGGCTTGCCTAAGAAATTACCACAAACTTGGTGGCTGAAAACCACAGAAATTTATTTTCTGGATACCTGAAGTCAGAAATAAAGGCGTCAGCAGGGCCATGCTCTCTCCAAAGCCTCTCGGGGAGCTTGTTTATCTTTTACCATGTCTGGTGGCTCCTGGCGTTCCTTGGTTTGTGGCAGCATAACTTTTATCTCTGCCTCGCACAGGACCATCTCCATGGTGTCTTTGCACAAATATCCCTCTGCTCTTCTCTTGTAAAGACACCTTTCACTGGATTTAGGGCCCATACCAAATTCAAGATGATCTCCTCTCAAGATCCTTAACTTGACTACATCTACAAAAAACCTCTTTCCAAATAAAGACATATTCACAGGTTCTGGGAGTTCGGACTTGGACATATCATTTTGGTGCCACTATTCAACTTGTTGTAATAATTAAGAGACTTAATTTTGTACGGCTACTAGGTAAAGCTATCGTAGCTGTATTGTGTCTGTTAACATCGGCGTAGTAAAGCTGTAGCTCTCAAAGTAAGAAAGAGTGGTGTCATAACTGACTGAGCCGTTTCATGGCTTTTTGTTTTGGGAGTCAGTGCAACATTATTACACATGCTAAATTTAAACCCATCGAGAGAGAGAAAGAGAAAGAAGAGCATAGATTTCCTATTTGAGTGTATATTATTCTGTGTACTAGTCATTTTCCAGACCCGAATATAAATTACCTCTCTGTTTTATAATAGACAATCTCAAAATAACTTAGGAGTAATAATGTAAGGAAGTTTTCTTGGGCTTTCTCCCATCATTCCTACAATTTAAGTCTCTTTTGTAACTGAATTCTTTTAAAATTCCTTTTAATAACTTCTTGTTTAGCTGTTATTTGCCATTGATAAATCACATGACTTTCAGAGCAGTGGCTATCCCATAAATTGGTGGAAAGTGCACCAACCCAAGACACAAGAGACATGGCCCTTCTTCTTGCCAAGACTTTAATTAACTCTGTGACAGCCATCCAAATCAGAACAGCCATTTTCCCATTTGTAAAATGAGAAAATCTAAGCTTTAAATTTGCATTATCAGTTAGAATGTTTTCGGCTTCAGGAAGACACAGGAATAATTGCAATTTGAGGTAGTGGGCATGCTGATGGTATTGATCTGCTCACTACATCTTGGGCTCAGGGGCTGACAGTCAGCTTTGTGTGCCATGAATATGTATAATCAATATTTCTTTAAAAAAATGTTTTTGGCTGCAAATAATAGAAATCCTGACTCAAACAACTTTCAAAACTCATGATCACCTATTATGGCATGTCCAGAAGAAGAAACTGACTTCAGAGTTGATTGATTCAGTAAATCGTTCCCAGCAATTCAAATTAAGGACCTATTTTTTTCCTCTATCTGTGCTCTGCCATTCTTAGGATTGCCTGCATTCTACTCAATCTAGTAGAATGACAGCTGTAGCATTTCTGAGTTATGACATCCAAACAAGACAATTCCACTAAAGAAGATGGCTGAGTCCATCCTGAGCTACCTTCGGACCAGAAAGCATTTGTTAGAAGCCAGTAGAAGACTTCTGTTCACATCTCAGCCATGTTGGGATCATATTTCCTTCTCTAAGCTAATCAAGAATAAGGAGACTGTTACTTCTGGAATAATGGGTTCTACTCTGATACCAGGGCTGAGAGATGCCCACCAGGGCACATAGGCTGCGGGATAGAGGGGCGGATAATTGAGCAACCAGGTCCTGGTAAGAGGGAAGGAATTAGAGCTGGGTACTGAGTAGAGAATCAACAGTGACTGTTATAGTTAATTCCAATTTTAATTGCATCCTTAATTATTCATCACTAGGTGATACATTTTCTAACATGGTTAAATATTTGAGAGACCTTAAATTTGTCAAAGATGTAAGAGACTAAGCTTATAATTATTGATAAAGAACATGTTGGGAAAGTCAAATAGTAAACCTGGGAGTACTGTGTCAGAGCACATGATGTCTGGCACAGCTAGCTTTAAGAATGGGTTATACTGAGTTTTTCAGTAGCACACATTCATTTTTACCAGTGACAGGAGGCAATTATAAGGAAGCAACTACTGGAAAACTGATATAAATTTAGGTGGAAAGAAACAGTAGTAAAATATTTATGCAAATTTTATTATCCAGGTGTTGAAGCATACAATGTGTGGGGCAATACAAATACTTAAGTCATTATTATGAAAGTTTAGGAATTAAGCATACAGAGATTGACATGTATTAGCTATAAGAATAATAATAATAATTCAGTAAAATTTTCATCTCTTTTTCTTCCTGGAAAATCAATATTCTCTGTCCTAATAAACTGAAGTTTTATTAAAGTTGCTCCTAAAATGTACTATTTTATTCTCAAGAATAAAAACTGACATTTAAGACAACCATACAAAATTTGTAAAATATTGGGATTAATAGGAATTACTAGTAAGATTAATAAGAAAGGAGAGTGCAATTTACATTCTAATTCATTTAAATCTACTTGAAAAATACCTACAACTTAATTTTCTTTCACTTTTTAAAAGATAATTAGGTTTAACAAAGTAAATTGAGCACTTAGGTAGTATCTAATCTTAATTGTCATGAAATAAGGTGATAATAGGCACTTTAACACTAATAATAATTTCAATAAATATGCTTTTTCACCTACTTATGAATGCAGTAAATGCTGTAAATGCAGTTTTATAGTGGTGAGCAAGACCTGCTTTGAGTGCTATACCTACAGTTAGGCTCAGGAGAAAGATGTATAACATACTTGTAAATAGCATGATGATTTTTAGATTGTACAATAAATATTTATTCTAAATGTTGCTGAGCTTGCAAATAAAATCACTCTGAAAAAATTTAGCTTTACTGGAGAACATATCACTATGTTCTTCAGGCCACATCATATTCCTCCAGTTAACTAGCAGGAATGGTAGAACAAGCAAAATCTAACTAACCATTTTTAACTAAAAATGAAGTAGTTTCAAAGTTTCTCAGGCGTTTAGTCTTCTATTTATGACTCCTAAAATACCTGAGTATGCCCTCCTTCTCAGAGTGTATAGCCCAAGGTAGCAAATCCTGTTCTTCGGTTTTTTTTCTTCTCCCATCAGATATGAAAGAAATAATCATTTAAATGCTTAGTGGTCTTCATTGTGAAAAGAGCTCATAGTCAAAACTCCAAATAAATAACTAAATAAATCCTGTGTTGATGTCTCTTTATGCAAAGAATTAATAAATAAACAATATGAATTAATGAAAGAATAACTCTTTTCTTGCCGAGTACAGTGTAAGAACACAAGCAGGATTTATAATGAGCCAAGAAGGCACTGAGTGCAGATAAAGATGCCAAGGTTTGAGAAAAGGCCAACCAGGGAGCGAATTACATGAACTCACAGAAGACTTGCCCATTGGTCTTGAAGACCTGCTTGTGTTCTTCATGTAGGATTTATTTATTTGAGTTTGACAGTATGATGATGGAACAGGGTGCTCCAAGCAGATTATTATGTGAAAGCCTCCATAACCTTTAAGCAGTATGCTTTTTATTCAGGAAAATGGAAAGATTTTGTATATGACTGGAACTTAGCTTGTGTTCAGGACTGCTGTGGAAAGAGATGAGATTAGATGTGCAGGTAGGAACTGAATCACTGATAGTCTTCAAGTCCTTACTAAAAGGCGAGAACTTGATTTTTAAGGTGTTATTAAATCGTTTTAAGTCCATGAGGGTATGGCTAACAGTTTAGTTTAGAAATATTGGTATGAACGCAATGTGAATGTGATAATGGAAGGTGAGGAGTGTGTAGGCTGAGCAGAACATAATGGACATATTTAAAATGGGAAAGAACGGGAGCTTGAATGAGTCATAAAGTTGTGCAAAGGAAGGAACGAGTAGGAGAATGTTCAAGAAATAGAATTGACAAAATATGACAAAGCAGGTGTTGTGCTTCCAGGAGAGACCTGCGTGTGGAACAGTGGGTCTCATAGGGGTCCATGAATACAACACTCTTTCTGTCATAATACTAACACATTATTTGTCTTTTTAATTTGTTTTCGTTTCACTCTGTTTTGGTGCAAAGGTCATAGTAGGGAAAACTAGTACTAATCAAAGCAGTGGCTCCAAACAATAGTAGCAGTCATCGTACTTTTTACAGTCATGCAATGCCTAAATAAGTAAACAGACAAACACATAAGTACGCCAATTTTATTTTCACTTAAGAATGTCCTTAAGAAAGCAGTAGAAAATATTAATCTTATAAATCTAGACCCCGATACATCTTTTTAATATTCTATATGACAAAATGGTAAGAACACATAGAGTACGTCTGCCACAAACTTATGTACAATGGTCATTTCGGGGAGGAGCACATGTGTGATTGTTGAAGTTACAAGCAAAATAGATACTTAAAAAAAAGAAAAAGAACACCCATTTTAATGAAAGAATGCCAACAGACAAACTATGGTCATTCAGACTTTGATATTTGTCAGGTATTTTCTCAAAAATGAACCAAGTTGGCCTGACTTTAAGGAAAAACACTGACAGCGTTTGTTCAAAATGTGAAAATTTAAGTTTTCAAATGAAAATTAAAATTTGGGAAACTTGTATTTGCATTCTTGAGCTTGACAGCTTTTCAAAACTTACAGATTTTTCTGAGGCCATCAAGGATGATATTAATGAATTATTTGTTGTATAATGAAATATGTCAGTATTTGGAAGATCAGCACGACTCAGTGAACCAGTATTTTCCCAATGACCTGTCCAAGATGATCCAAAACTATAGTGGGTAAAAGACCCACTAAGAGTTGAAAGTAGACCTGTATATGGATTTTAATATAACAAAATTAAAAAAGTGTATGACATGGTGTCAGACTCCCCATTGCAATAACCTTTAATAAAAATTGCTGAGTTTAGCGATAGAATCCACAGTTGGCTGGAAGTGCTATTAAATTATTCTTCCTTTTTACAACTTCATGTATTTGTAAGGTCCTATTTTCTTCATGTACTTAATCAAAACAACATATTGCATCAGATAGAATTCAAAAGCAGATATGAATATCAAGCTGTCTTCTGTTAAGCAGACATTTAAGAGTTTTGCAAAACTGTAAAACATTGCCACTCTTCACATTGTTTGGAGAATTATTTTTGCTTTAAAATACTATTTGTGTAAGCATGAAATTAGTTTATTATTATTTTTAAGCAAATAAATGTTTAATAATTTATAAGTTCTAATATCTCTCATGGTAATCATTAACAGACATAACCCACATGGATAAAGTTGAGTGAGAAAGTAAGGTTTGGAAGCTGTCTTCTTTTATTCTTTTAAAATCCAAGTGTCACATCTATAAAGAGGTTACAGAACTCATAAATTATAATAGAGATCTTCTTCCTCTATGCTTCCTTACTTCTGTTTTTTTTTTTTTCCTTTCTATCATAGGGTTTATCTCTGTTATTTTTAATTTTGTCACCCCAAATAAATTATGAAGTTCTAGAGAGAAAGGATATGCATTTCATCTTTGACTTGTCTGTACTTAGCACCATGAATTCCTTACGGATTGCTCCTTAAAAATTAAATAGCATCAGTTAGCAATGTCATTATTTAGGTTGTTTACATTTAGGCTTTAATTCTGTATTTTTCAGAATTTAATATTTTAAATTGTGGATGATGACATTTTATGACTTGGACCTGAACAACTTAAGTTATTTTCAAGTAATTATTACTTAATTCAATTTTGTTAAAATAATTAATTTTAATGCTTTTATTAAGCTTTAATCAGTATTTTATGCCTTTATATCTGTGTGAACAATCAATATTTCAGAAATATGTATTGCATTTTTAAATATGCAATAATTTACTGATATTTATTATTGAAAAGCTCCAGGATTTTATAATCTTAATAAATCTTGGTAACTGTTTTTGTGTAACATTGACAGATTTTAGATCAATAAAATCATTTTTAGTTTAAAAATATTTAGAAATTATTTCAAAAGTTGTCCTCATCTAAATAAATACAAATAGTTTCAGACTGGATGGTAAATCAATATAATATTGAGAGTTATATATAAGGATAGGGGCTCCTGAGCCAGGGTGGGGATGCAGAGGGCCCCAACCACACCCTGCAATGTTCACATCCAGCCAGTGACATCCGAGCTGCTGCTGGAACTCCCCTGGGCTCCCGAGCTGGAGTGGGATGCCCGCAGGCCTCAGCCACGTCCCCCACGCTCCACAACCAGGCCAGTGAAGGAGCTAGCGGTGGGCCAGCCCTGCCCACCCCCACCTTTGTCTCCCTCCCCCCTCCCCCACCCCTTCCCATTGCTCCACCACATCTTAGAATGTAAAAAAATATTAATAAGAAATAAATTTTTTTAAAAGATTCAAATATATTAGATTTTGACCTGAATGGTTATAGTTCAAAATATTTTTAAAGAATAGAATTTTATGTCCTTTTTAGTACTTTCCTTTCCTGGTGTCTCCTTAATTTCTTAAGGCACACACTGAGGTTGATGGAATCACACTCTGATTGATCAACAGCAATGAGCCTTGCATCTTCCTGGAAACCACTGTAACAGTGTCTTCTTGAAGAGGCTGTCTGCATTTCTAAATGCACATTTTGTTTTCATTTTTTTTATTTTAACTTCTCTATATACACTTTAGTTGATTTTCATGGCCCTTCACCCATTCCTCTTTTCCCCTCCCTCCCCCCCCAACATATCTGTTCACTTGTCTTACCTTAACAAGTTCAAGGAATTGTTGTGATTGTTGTGTCTTCTTCTCCCCTAACCCTTTATTTGTTTTTTGTGTTTATTTATTTATTTTTAGCTCCCACAAATAAGTGCCATACCAGCCTGAAAGCACTCGATCTCATCTACATGCACATTTTACAGAAGAGCAGACACTTCATTTAAACTACATCACCTGTCAGATTACCTAAGGCACCAAAGTTAGAAAATCCTCAGTGCTTGCTACATTTTTCTAGGCTATCTATTAGTTTATTTTGTTGATTTTTTCTATGAGAGAGAGCAAAAAAGATAGAATCTACAATATCTGTTCTTCTATTTTTATATTTGTAAATAAACATCTTTGGGAAAAAGCCCTTGAGTAGGATTATAAATGTTTCCGTGATGTTGTTTGGTACAGCTAGATCTTCTATATAATGAAACTTACACAGCAGTATATCACTTTCACGCTCACCTTCTTGACATAAATTCTTAAGCAACATATAATCTTCATTGTTTTTAGGCTCAAATTTAGTAAAATTTTTTGGTTAGATAAAATTAGTAATATTCGAAGATAATATCTCTTTTTCAAACATAACTTCAATATACTATGTGGGAATAATATTTGGCTTAAATGTTACTTGAGTCAATTATCTAATCAATTATAAGTTTAAGAGTTAAATTTTATTTCAGAACATTCTTTCATGTGCTTAAAATATAATATGTGACTCATTGTTCCAAAAGAAGCAATCTCATCTTTCTCCCCAAAGTGTTAATGCTCAGAAACTGTAAGATACTGGTGTCTAATTTTTCTTTTCTGGAAGGGGAAATGAGTATTTTCAGATAGATAGATAGATAGGAAGTGTATATATATATATGTGTACACATATATACACATATATATACACACACACATACATACACATATATGTATTTGCATATGAAACAAACTCAATTTATTTTACATAAAATCACTCATCTTACCAATTTAATTTGACATAATAATCTTGAGATAATTACAAGTAGATTAAAAACAAATATAAAGGATATATCCAAACTAATTTTCTAGGAATGTGACAGAACTATGAATTCAATGTAACAGAATAAATGGGCTCCTCCTGAGAGCCTAGACAGCAACCCTGAGTAATGGGCTTGTTCTTTTATGAGGTTGGAAGTCTAAGCCCCTAAAGATTTTAGAAGGAAATGTGACAACATCAAGATCTTCAAACTGTAGCCACATAATTTTATTTTGCATGTATTATTTTGCTGATGTAGGTATAGCTTTTGGTCATGAATTAATCATTTTAACTACTTCTATACTATCATATCCTAATCAACATCAGAGGTCCCATCTTCAAAAATTGGAACCAAAATTCTGAAAATATATTAAATATATCTGTAAATTTTCCTCCACTTAGAACACAAGTTAATGATTTTTGTGCTTAGTATGATATTGTAAGTTATGAATGGAATTAGGTCTTTTCTCCTCAGCAAAATCCTTTATTTACAATTAAAGCATGTTTGATAGAGTGAGAAGTATTGATCATTGATGAAGCAAGTCAGAACTGGGACCCCGTCAAAGAGACTGTTCCTTATATTAGATCTACTTAAAAGATTCAATTATTCAAGAAATCAGGCAGGCAGAACTCAACACTGGATCCAAGTACTGGTCCCTCATCTTATTAAGTTGTGTGATGGGATAGTTACTGTTTCTGATCATCAGCATTCTGAGCTGTAATAGAGGATGTGTCAGAACTTCTGCTTTCCACTGAAAGTTCATTCTAAAGCTCCTGAAGTCTTATTGTCCCCAAAATCGAATGCACTTAGTCCTAGATCCTAATAGGTAACTTTCTATTTATACTTGTAAAAATGATTGATATGCAAATTCCAAAACTTTTCTTTAAATGTGGCTATAAAAGGAATGATACAAACTTTTTTGACTAGAGCCCTAAAATATAAAACTTTAACTCTGAATTATGTAATCAACAGGCATGTAATGCACAACTTTATATTTCATGGTATAAGTACAGTTTAAAACTAAAAGTATCAAAAGAAATTATGTCTAAAACAGATTTTAAATTGATAGTAGTGAAAGAAATCAAAATGTACCGCTAAAACTTTATATGCTTACTATTATTTTTAATAGTAATCAACAGGTTTGCATCAATAAGAAAAATTTAAAATATTATTTAATGTTTATGGGAATACTTTTTCTTTCTATAAGCTCTTCTTACAAAACATTTTACATACGTTATTTTATGATCTAATTATTAGCTAAGTGAATTAAAATGCAAATTAAGATTCATTTTACTGAATTTTTTCTCTTAATATATTTCTAAATGATTAAATTTACATAGGGAAGAAAAAGTCAACTTGAATTGTTTCATGGATTTGAAAAAATAAACTTTTACATTCACTCAATTTTTTAATGTGGGGTTAATATAAAAAGGAATCAAGTACACCAGTAGCTGAAGTCTGGACATCTAACTATCCCATCCTAACAAATTTAATGCTTCTGTATGTGCATGTGTATTAATGTGTAAGTGTATTTTATTTGTGTGTGTGTGTGTGTGTGTGTGTGTGTGTACAAGAATACTTCAAAGTGTTTTTGGAAAAATAGAACTGAAAAATAATATGAATATTTCCATGAGCTTTTTGAAGTATCCTTGTATAAAGATCTAAAGTGATAAGTATGTACATATTGCAGCAAATTAAATATCTTAAAACTGAATATTATCTATTGCATTCATCAAATTATTGACTACCCAAGAATAAGGATTGCTCAATGGAAATACATGAGAAATTGACAAAAACATAACATTCATGGAAAATTCAGCATATCTTTTCAAGTATTTGATAAAGTAGAATAAAAAGATATAGAGAATATTCCATTATTGTAAGCAAGCTTGTGATTATTTATAATATGAAGCATAAACCTTAATAATTATAATTAATAATGGATTTATAGATGACATAAAATAAAAAATCACTTCTTTGCAATTAAAAATTCTCTTCCTAATCTGTTTTCAGTAATGTGACAAATGAGACATTCTGAAAAGCCTTCCTATTGCAAAACACCTGAAGCTTTATTCCAAACTGATGCAACCAGGGACACAGAGCTCCCTCTCTTGCCAGCTTACATTCAGACATCTATCTTCTCAGGAGGAACAAAACTTCAGCATTTCTTATTCTGCCTCCAGCTACCTGTTGCAGAGACTAAGTGTGGCTGAGAAGTAGGGGCTGCCTTCTTCTGCCAAGCCCTCACTCATGGGGTGTAGGTGTGGCACCACTGAAAATACTGTTCAATCTGTTCACAGGATACAATCCTCCCAATCCAATCACCTCTTGAAGGCCCCACATTTCAAATATCGTAATTGGATTTCCGACCCTCTAAATACTGTTAGAACATTACAGTGGGGTTCAAGTTTCTAATACATGAACTTTTGGGGGACACAGTATACCCAATAGCAGGAGGAAATGGTAGATTCATTAGAGATATGGGTAAAATTGTAGACCAGCCAGTTTGCTGGAGAGAACCTAGGAAAGAGACAACTGGGAGTTGCCAATCTAGGTTCCAAACAAATCTCAAACAGTGACCTTGGGAACTATCACTTTAAAGGAGCCCAAACTGGATTGGTTAGTCTGGAAAGCTCCCCCCCACCCCCCCCACCCCCCCCCCCCCCCCGCACTGTTTAAAACAGAGCAATTAGCCTGCGGGTAGTGGGGCTAAACTATTGGGTATGGTAATAGAAAGAAACAGGGAAACAGAGTCCTGATAAAACTACTGTCATCTCATATCCAGAAAGCTGAACCACTCAAAGTAGGATAAATGCTAACTGATGCACAATCAGATACATTATAGCAAAAAATGCTGACAAAGAGAAACAGAATATCTTGAAAGTGAGAAAAGAACAATGATTCTTCACTTACAAAGGGATTCCAGTAAGATTAACATCTGACTTCTCATCAGAAATATTGGGGACCAGGAAGCAGTGGAAAATATATTCAAAGTGCTTTAAAAAAAATTCAAAACATAAATGTTAAAGATAAAATATTATTTCCTTAGGAGATATATATATTCACAAGTATATATGTCAATATGTATGTATGAAGGTACTTCAAAATGTTTAGGGAAAAATAGAATTAAAAGATAATACAAACCTTTACATGAACTTTTTGAATACCCTTGTATGTATCTGTATGTGTGTATATGCGGGGGTGTGTGTGTGTGTGTGTGTGTGTGCCTGTGAATATATGTGTGCAGATAGGTGTGCAGTCAGAAAAGTTAAAAATTAGTATTTATTTAGTTCTTATGTTTATCAAAATATTAATCAGCAAAATAGCCTTGGAGATGGAAAAATAAAACATACTCAAAAGATAATCAATTTATCACAGAATATCTTAGGATCATAAATATGACAACATAGGATGTCATAAAAAAGTATGTTGATGGGTTATTTATTATACTAGTTAATTCTGCCTACTTTCGGCTGACAATGTTGATGATCCAGAAATAAGAAATCTTTTAAATTAGAAGAAAAACCAAAATTCATCATGTTGTGAAGTGAATTAGAAAAAAAATTAACTTATACAACATCATTATGGCCATGTTTTGTTTGCAGAGTCGTTGAGGAAATAAACATTTGCCCATTTCTATTGACTGTGGGGAAAATTAAAAGGTGCACGAGTTGTAGCAGAACTTGTACCAATAGAGTCAAGAGCTAAAATACATAAGTTTACTAAACATTCATTAATTTCCAAATGAATAAAGAGTTGTTAATCTGGGTTCATAAACCACAGATGAGCCTTGGTAAGAGGAGTGGTAAATGAGTCTGTGAATACTATATGCATTTTTCTGCTGAGCAGATCTATTGCTTGTATTTAATGACTGCAAAATTTTGGTGTCACTTTGCTGATAGGCAGGTACCAGTTGCATCATGGCTGTAGTCTTACTAGGATCTTGCATGAGAGGTGGGGGTTAGGAAAGAGATGACATTAAATCCAATCAATATTCAACAGAAGTTCAATGAGAATCTCTTTGTAACATACTGATATTGTTTGCTGAAGATACAATTTTAATAAAAGAACAGAGCCCATGGAGCGATTCTACATTATTTTTAGGTAATTTAAAATGCAACAAACACTACAATCTTTGGCCAAAATCGAGGTCATGGTAAAAGACATTTTGCTTTGTTCTTCATTTGTTTGGGCTACAGTTGATTAGAGAAGAGTACAAATATCCATTGGAAAGTGGTTTAGGACAGTAATAAATGATCATTTTGTTTAAGGATTCCAGTATAGAACATATACTGTGCACTAAGGTAAAAATATTTTTTTCTTTCAAGGTAACTGAACTGCACAACATCAAAAATATAACCAGACTGCCTCGAGAGACAAAGAAGCATGCCGTGGCAATTATCTTTCATGATGAAACATCGAAGACTTTTGCCTGTGAGTCAGGTAAGCAATTATAGGCCCATCTACTGCTTGAGGAAACTGAGCTGCTTCTGAGACAATGGCCCAGACAGATTAAGATACACTACTGAGTAGGATGGCTTATTGTAACGAGAATATGCTGTGGAAGACTTTAGTAAGAAGCTGCACAGATTGATTTCTACAGATGTTTCCAGTGCTTGTTATCTGTGTATGTCTCAGTTTTGCTTCCAGGTGGTCTAGGACTTTTGAGGTTATTATCCAAGCTTTGAGAATTAAGTTAACAATATCTGGGAGAGGTTGTTAGGGCGAGCATGTGACTTGTGATCTGTTTCTTGACGACTGTAGCTGTAGGCATTTAGTAGGACAATAAAAATGCTGCTGAGCAGATGCCTGGCAAAGCACAGCCTAAGTCCCCAGACATTTCAACAGAACTTTGAGCAATTTGTTGCTTTCATGGGTTCTCAGGACTACAGGTAAATACAATTCAGATTGAATTTTAGAATCCCAGTTCATAAAGCACTCTGACATTATTGAGACCCAAGGCAGTTTATTGTTTGAACTTGCAATATTTTTCGTGTTGTAATCCCCATGCTCTGTAATATATTAGTTGGCTTTTTAAAGATTTTGCACTTTTTAAAGATTCTGCTCAATAAAATAGTGCATTCGTTTTTATAATGGATGTTAGCAAAAAGTGTTAAGGGCTTGAAAGATGTGAATTTAAGATAACAGTTAAGTATTTAGGAGAAGCTTTATGGAGTATTTTTAAAAGAAAAATAAAGCTTCTGGTTTTGTATACTTAAAGTTTATAGGCATAATTCATACCATGTTATATTGTTCTGAAACTGATTATGTCATGATGCCTAACTAAAATGGCTCACACCTCCTCACCCACACCTGTCTTAGTTTTGCTAAACTTAATTGGGATGTATCAAAGTGTTCATCTTTCCTTGAAAGCTGTTATCCATCAGTCTTTCTGGCATATTTTTCTTCATTTGCCTTCTGACCTCATTCCATTATTTAAAATCAACTTTTTGGGGTGGCATAGAATTCTGTTAATTGGAGATAGCCTCGTTTTGTAAGAGAACTTGTCCCAACCTTTCTTGTGTAGAATATTATTATCCACAATTATTTCTGTCTTTCTTGTTCACTGTCTTAAAACTGCCTACCCACTTCATTTTTTTCTGAGCTCTTAAATAATGCCTCATGTTAAAACTAATAACAACCAGAAAAATGGTTTTCCAAAAAAGATGAAAGAAAATTTTTACTATTTAAATTTTTAATTTTTCAGTATCATTTTTCATTTTTGAAATTGTACTGAGTCATGTTGTGTTTGCATAGGTAATACTGGTGTCTGTTATTTCAAAAAAGAATGATATTCAATCATGTTTCCTTATGTAAAAATCTTACTTAGATTGTCTTAGAAAGATACTGACCTAAAATTCATGTTTATTTAATAACTTAATCATTCAATATATTGCTTTTTTCAATCTGATTACAATCTTGAACTCCATATTATCGTAAAAACATTATTTAATGTAATTTTATGTATTTATACAAATGGCTTTTCTGATTTACATTGCTATAATGTACTATCCACTAAACTTCCTGGTTTATTTTAAAATAAACCAGGCTTGAGAATATTTTAAAACTTATGAGATGGCATCCTTTCAAATTTCTATGTTCTAGGAATTTCGAGAACATGTATATACTCAAATTTTTGTCTAAATATCTTTGCTGTTCCTTGATACTTTTCTGGCTCATTTATCCTTATATCATCTGCCTGTCCTCCCTTTCAGAGGCCACAGGCTATATACCAATGGACCAACTGAGAGCAAGGTTCCCATTCCCATACTGAAACTTGTATTAGTCTGTTTCTTGCTTATAACAGAAGACCTGAAACTGGGTAATGTATAAAGAAATGAAATTTATTTCTTACAGTTCCAGAGGCTGGGAAACCCAAAGTCCAGGGAACACATCTGGTGAGGGCCTTGGTGGTGGTGAATCTATAGTAATGAGGATATTGCATGGTGAATGGCTTGAGCAAGAAAGCCATCAGAAGCACATCCATTATGCCACAAATGGATCAATCCATTTGCCAGGGCACAGTCCTCACAATCTAATCATCTCTTCAAGTCCCCACGTTTCAAAACCACAACAGAATGTCCCACTTTCAATACTGTTACAGTAGGGCTCAAGCCTCTAATACATGAAATATCAGGGGACACACTCAACCCATATAAATACTTAACTGCATTTTAATAGAAAAGATGTATGTATTATTTAAACATTACATTTTGAGTTCTATGTGCAGAAACTCTCATGCACATAACTGAAATTCAAGTGTCTATATTATCCGGAAATTCTAAGGTATGATTTAGTGAACACTGCTGATCTGTGCACACAGAGAACCAAGGTGTTCAAGCGAGTAGGTGTGATGACAGGCCAGTGGTACCCTAGCACCTCCAGCCCTGGTGTTGCAATCAGAGCATCTCATCTTCACACATAGCTCAACACAAAACACCTCCTCACTGGGTCAACTTAACAAGTGAATTTTTAAAATGTATATGAAGCCCATAAGGATCTGGAATTTTAAAATAAAACTCACAAGTACTCCTAGCATCCAAAGCTTGGTTCCTAATAGCAGGCATCAGGGCTTCTTAAAGAAATGGCTGATTCTAGGACTGGGACAGGAAATACACAAGATGAACCCACCCACAGCATTTTGTAGTGCCAAAAAGTAAGGAAATACTCAAAAATTGTGTGAGGATGTCAACAGGACACAGGAGTTGCCAATGGAAGTAGTATGGGATTATAAACAAAATTATGAAATAAATTTTCATGAGTCCATGCTGATATAAATAAATGATTGAATACATATATAGATGGGAGAGGGTAGACAAATCTCCCATGCAGAAAAATTGCAAATACTTTATGTAGATACTCTGCTCTCAAGGAGGTGGAGCACCTGAAGCGTGGGCTTTTTATAGTGACTTCTTCCAGGAAGAATAGTTAGAAAGGGATGGGGGTAGGGGAGAGTAACTTTCCAGTGGACAAAGCTGACAGACACTACGTCAGCCAGGTAAACAAGGTCAACATCAGCAATGGTAAGTCGTGCTGATAATATCTGTCCTTGGTATGATGTGATAAAAATGGCACTTTATCAATGTGGTCTTTCTCCCAACAACCCATAACCATCATGAGAAAAACATCAGACAAATCCCAACTGAGGAACATTCTGTAAAATATCTGATCAGTATTCCTCAAAACTTTCAAGGCCATCAAAAACAAGGAAAGTCTGAGAAACTGTCACAGCCAAAAGGAACCTAAGAGACATGATAAATAAATGTAATCTGGTATCCTGGATGGGATCCTGAAACAGAATTAAAAAAAAAAAAAGACACTAGGTAAATACTGAGGATGCTAGGTAAAAACTGAGAAGATCTTCATAAATTATGGTCATTAGTTAATAATTGATTTATTAATTTTAAAAAATGCACCTTACTTATGTATGTTAATTATAGGGGAAACTGGGTACAGGCTATATGGAAACTGTATTGTCTTTGCAATAATTCTTTAAATCTAAACTATACCAAAATAAAAAGCTTATTTAAAAAAATGTGGGAGTGAAAAATATATATCAATAAAATAGATTAGACTCATGTACAAGGGAAATGAACTGCATTATAAAATATATATGTAAAACTAGTAAAGAAATATTGGATTTTACAATTGATAGTGTTGAAAAAAGTAAACTCTTACACTATCCTATTCTTGTATGCTTTCAGAATGATGAAGTGATATGTATCATATCCTAACAATGGAAAAGACAATACTAAAATCATTGCCACTGTGCAGTAGCTTGATAGGAAATTTTAGATGCTTGCCAAGTATCATAATCACTTTTCCGGTGAAGAACCATATTTAAACTTGCAATGTGAGGGTCCCCTTTTTCAATACAGCTGCTGCAGCAGAAGGCTGAGTCTACCACACATTCTTTCAGTGAACTGAGCACCCTCTTTAGGGCCACTCTGGATACCATTCTATTGCCAACTTTGAAATAGTTATCTAGGTGCTGTTTGGTTTTCTCTGAAGTACTGCTGGGGAACTCATCACACGTTTGCGTGGCAAATACAAAGGTCACAAGAGGGCTTACTCCTGGACACTGATTTCATATAGCAAAAACTGACCTCTGTAGACCCTGAACCTGCATCTCTGCTTGCCTGTCCTACAGAGGGTGCTTTGTAGATGTGTGCTACCAGCGTAGAAATCACGGGAAACCTACAGCTGAATATGCTACTTCGATCATAACTTTACCATCACAGATATGGCCACCATGTTAGTCTCTCTCCTAGAGTTCTAGACAAAATATAAATGTCTGTGGAACTTTATCCAGTTCTTGCTTGGTCAAAAAGTTGAAATTAAGGTGGACGTACTCGTGAAATATAACTTTAGAGAAACTATTTTGGATATTAAGTTATTATACAGCTGGCACTCTAACTATGCAGGTTCTGTGTCTGCGGATTCAATCAACAGTGGATGGAATTTTTTTAAAAAAAACAAAGTATGGTTTCTCTTTTTAAAAAAGAATCTGAACATGTACAGATGTTTTTTCTTATCATTATTTCCTAAACATTACAGTATAAGAACTAGTTATATAGCATTGTAAAGAGTATTATAAGTAATTTAGAGATGATTTAAAGTATGCAGGAGAAAGAATGAGTGTAAATTGCATGCAAACACTACACCATTTTATATAAAGGACTTGAGCGTCTGCAGATTTTGGCATCCATTGGGGTCCTGGAACCAGTCCCCCTTGAATACTAAAAGACAACCTTACTGGTTTATTCTAAAAAAAAAAATTATTTATAGGGAAATTGGATCAAAATCATATTTTAACTAGGAGAATTTGAAAATACAGTGTAGGTATCAAATTAAAGTCACTAATACCATTCTCGCTGGAAAGTGACAAGTGGTAGTCTCCCTAAATCACAGTGAGAACTTTTAATCTATAATTTGAACTAATCACTATCAGTTATTTTTAAGATAATCAGAAAATTTCCATTTTTCTGACTTTCAATTATCCTGTTATAAATTACAAGTGAAAAAATGGCTTATTGGAAATGCTATGTGAGGAACTAAGATTAGTACAGCCCCAAAAGACAAGGTTCTACTCAGTTTTAAAAGACTTATTGAACACAAAGAATTCCCTTACTGACAAACACTGTCTCTTCTCATGTCTGAATTTCACACTCACAGTAATAACCAACAAGTTTGAAATTTGAAGGTTTTTTTTTCTTTTTTAATGATGGTTTCATAGTTCATGTAAGATTTTTGAGAAATGAAATGTTTCTCATTAAGATAAATTAGCCTTAATTTCCAAGAGAAAAATTTCCTGATAATGGATGAAGCCAGATAAAATGAAAAAACAGAGTGCTTTTATTTGAATTTCTAGCAGAGTTTTCAACTATTTTAGATTATGATTTACCTGAAAGTGTTATTTGTTTTTTTAAAACCACTTTTTATGTGTAAATATAACAGTCTGTTTAAAGCCAGTAGTTGAAGTGTTTGAGAAAGAATGGCATGATTTTTTTAATTGTCCTAACTTCATGTCACATGCTGATGGAAAAAAAGAAAGAAATTGAAACTTATAACTTTTTAATGCAAATTACTTTTTTAGATAGATGTTAAGATGTAGCAGTCCATACCTATTGATAAAATTTTGTTTTCTGAGAAAATGCTGTGTCAAGTAGACATTGTACTGGAAGCTCTAGCTGTCATGGTAAGGCAAGAAGAGAAATAAAAGACATACACATTGGAAGGCAAGAAATAAAACTGTTCCTATTGGGGGGGGTTGGGGGGGGAGGGGGGAACCCTGAGAACTAGAAGGTAAGTTCAACAAACTCACAGGATAAAAGATCAACATGTAAAAATCAATTGTATTTCTATGTAATAGCAAAGAACATGTGGAAACTGAAATTAAAGGTGCCAAATCATTTATAATCACTAAAAAAAAAGTAAATTCTTAGGTGTAAGTCTAACAAAATATGTACAGGAGATGTATGCTGAAAGCTACAAACTCTGATGAAACATGTCAAAGAAAATATAAATAAATGGAGAGGTATGTTGTGTTCATGAATTGGAACACTTGATGTACCAAATGTCAGTTCTTCACAGATTGATAGATAGTCTTAATGCAGCAAGATATATCGATAAATAGATATAAGATTATTCAAAAATTATGTGAAAAAAGAGAGAAACTTTCAACAATATAGGTATATAAGAAAATTAACTCAACAAAATTATGGCCATTTAGGAAAAGCCCACAGCTAACATAATAATCAGTGGGGGAAAACAAAGCTTTTTCTCTAAAATTTGGTACAAGGAAATGATGCCTACTCTCATCACTTCTATTCAACATAGTACTGGAAATCTTAGTCAGAGCAATTAGACAAGAAAAAGAAATAAAAGGCATCCAAATTGGAAAGGAAGAAGTAAAATTATCTCTGTTTGCAGGTGACATGATCTTATATGTAGAAAATTCTGAAGACTTCATTAAAAACTGTTAGAACAAATAAACAAATTCAGTGAAGTTGCAGGATACAAGATTAACATAAAAAAAATCAGTAACATTTCTTTACACCAACAACAAACTATCTAAAAAGGAAATCAAGAAAATATTCACATTACAATTGCATCAAAAGGAATAAAATAGGAATAAATTTAACCAAGAAGATAAAAGATCTATATACTGAAAACTATAAAACATTGATGTTTTCATTTGTTACTTTTTTACAGATCTTAACAGATGATAAGACTCTGGCTAAGAGAAAAAAAAAAAGTTTGGTTACTCAAGACAGGGGAATTGGAATGAACAACATCTATTGTATTGCTCCCCTTTTCTGCCAAGTCCCAGGGGGACAGCATGGTTAGCCCAGATCAATGCCTGAACATGTAGTGGGTTGGTGTTACAGCTGCAAAATACAGGACCACAGGTCTGGCACTTTTTGAACAAGCAGCACACGTTGTAACAAGCAGCAAGCAAGCCAGCCCCCTTACCTCCAGGAGGAGTGAGCAGTTACCAGGTAGTCAAAATCGATCTAATTAGTTGTCTTTGTGATTCCATAGAAAAACTCTCAGTATCAGAAGAAAGAGAAGCATTTGCAGTCTGGCACACTCAGCAAGGAGCATGGAGGCTCAGAGCCTGTAGTGGATTGAATATTGCCCCAAATTCATTGAAGCTTGAATTGTGTGCCTCAAGTTTTATGTATTAGAAACTGTGACTGCTGGTAGGGTGGGAAATCCTATTATGGTAATTGAAAGGTGGGACCTTGGGGAGGGGATTAGATTGTAGGACCAAGCTATAGGGAATGGATTAATAGTGGTGGTAAAAGGCATGATTCTTAGGGCTCTGAAAAAAGTGAATAAGGAGGTTAGTCTCTCTCTCTCTCTTTGCTCCCTCATTTTCTGCCTTGTGAGCCCCTGGGTCACTGTTGCTACCACCAAGACCATCACCAGATGTGTTCCCTGCACTGTGGACTTCTCACTTGCCCTCCAAAACTGTAAACAATAAATTTCATTTACTTTATAAATCATCCAGATTCAGGTATTTATGTTAAAAGCAACAGAAATGGACTAACACAGAGCCCATGCCTTTCCCAAGAATATGTTAGGTTTGGTCTACCCAATCTGTTGGTATTTTGCACTTGAAATTTTACTCTATTTTCATTTTATCTTAATATTGGGATTTTACATTATGGTATCTAGTTATTTAATTAATATTTACTGAGCACCTAGTATGAACCAAGGACTGTTCTATGCCCTGGCTTGGACTGAAGATTGAAAAGATGTTTAAAAATTAATTAGTAGGGCCGACCCGTGGCGCACTCGGGAGAGTGCGGCGCTGAGAGCACAGCAGCGCTCGCACCGCGGGTTCGGATCCTACATAGGGATGGCCGGTGCGCTCACAGGCTGAGCGCGGTGCGGACGGTCACAAAAAAGGCAAAAAAAAAAAAAAAAAAATTAATTAATTAGTATAAAAACTCCTAAGATCAAAATTTATATATATATGAATCTTAATTTAAACTAATAATATTTTTTTAAATTTGAAACTATTAAAAGGTATAAACAAGGAATGTGCAACAATTTATTTTATGAAGGCAGCATAATAAAATATATTTTTCTCATTTTTAATATTTTTAATTTTAAACTAAAAAATCAGCAAAAAGTTACAGCAACAAACCATAGCAGCAAAAACTTAAAATATTCCAGAGAGAATTTAACAAGAAAGGTGTTATAAAAAGGAAACTAAAAAAATCATCTTTAGAAACATAAAACATATCATTTCCTTGGTTAAGAAAATGATATTAAAATATATATATCTCCCATATTAATATTGTGTTTTATTATAGTTCATTTGGATGTTGACAAAATTTTACTTTTGGAATAGGGAAAAATTATTTAAAATTTATATGGAATAATATCTTTGAATTACCAAAGAAAACATTTTAAAATCTGAAAAAGTTTTCAAAGAAAATTTAAAGGACTATATGCAAAATCTAGGAGCCAGAGAGATCTTCTTTATAAAGATGGAAGTTCCAAAGCTATAAAAGAAATGACTGGTGTATCTGATAATACAAAATCAAACAACTCTCATATGGCAAAAGATTCACAAGCATAGTTACTGCACAAATTAGAGTTCTGAATTAATATTGGAAATTTAGGTAACAGGTAAAATGTTAAAAACTATGGTGTCAAAAAATGTTTACAAATTAACAAGAAAAAATATTAACAATTAAGATATGTAAAGATTATGACTAGGCAATTCATATTTTTATAAATACGAGTAGCAAAATCTAGTGAAAAAAGTCTCAAAACATAAGGTAGACAGGGATGTAAAAATCAAAATAGCAATGAGATTAAACTCAAGATTAAAAGGAGTCCTTAGTTTCAGGTCTTACCTTTAAGTCTGTAATCCATTTTGATGTAATATTTGTATATGGTGTAGGATAAGCATTCATTCTTTTCCATATGGATATCCAATTTTCCATTACCATTTGTTGAAGAAATTATCTTTTCTCCAGCATGTGCTCTTGGCTCCCTTGTTGAAGATCAGTTGGCTGTATATGTGTGAATTTATTTTGGGGTCTCAATTGTGTTCCATTGGTCTATGTTCCTATCTTTATGCCAGTACCATACTGTTTTGATTACTATAGCTTTGTAATATGTTTGAAATTGAGAGGTGTAACACCTCCAGCTTTGTCCTTCTTTCTCAAGATTGATTTGGATATTTGAAAATCTGTTGTGGTTCCATATGAATTGTAGAATTGTTCTTTTCTATTTTTTGTAAAAACTGCCATTGGAATTTTGAAAGAGATTTCATCAAATCTATAGATGACTTTGGGTAGTATGGACATTTTAAACAATATTAAGTCTTCCAATCCACAAACAAGAGATGTATTTCCATTTATTTATGTCTTCTTTAATTTTTTTTATTAATGTTTGTAGTTTTCAGTATACAGGTCTTTCACTTTCATAGTTAAATTTATTCTTAAATATTCTATTCTTTTTGGTGCTGTCATAAAACTCCTAGAAGAAAACTTAGGGGAAAAGCTTTATGACCTTGGTCTAAGAAATGATTTCATGGATATGTCACCAAAAGCACAGGCAACAAAATCAAAAATAGACAAATGGGATTACGTGAAACAAAAAGTTTATGAATAGCAAGGGGAAAAGTCAGCAGAGTGAGAAAGCAATCTACAGTAATGGAGAAAATATTTGCAAACCATACTGCTGATAATGGGTTCATCTTCAGAATATATAAGGTATGTGCACATCTCAATAGCAAAAAACAAATAAACCAATTAAAAAATAGGTAAAGGACCTGAAAAGACATTTTTCCAAATAAGACATGCAAATAAATGGCCAACAGGTACATGAAAAGTGCTCAATGTAATGAGTCATCAGGGAAATGCAAAGCCAAGTCACAATGAGTATCACCTCACACCTGTCAGGATGGCTACTATTTTTAAAAAAAGAAAAGAAAAAGACAACAAATGTTAGTGACAATGTGTACTAGTTGGAATCTTTGTACATTGTTGGTGGGAATACAATGGGGCAGGTGCTATGGAAAAAAAGTATGTAGATTTCTCAAAAAATTAAAAATAGAACTATCAAATGATCTGACAATTCCACTTCTAAGTATTTATCTAAAAGAATTAAAATGAAGATCTTGAAGAGAGGTTAGCACTCCCATGTTCATTGCAACTGCTCATAATAGCCAAGATGTGGTAACCTAAATGTCCATCGATAGATGAATAGATAAATAAAATGTGGTATACACGTACAATGAGATTCTATTCAGCCTTAAAACAGGGGGAAGTTCCTCATTATGCAACAGTATGGATAAATGACATTACACTAAGTGAAATAAGCCAATCACAAAAAAAGACAAATACTGCATGATTCCACTTATATGATATATTTAAAATAGTCAAATTTATACACTGAAAGAGTGGAATGGTGGTTGCCAGGGGCTGATGGAAGGGGAAATGGAGAGTTACTAATCAAAGGGCATAAAGTTTCAGTTATGCAAGATAAACAAGCTCTAGAGATCTGCCGAACAACATTGCACCTATGTCAACAATAATGTATCGTCCACTTAAAATTTTGTTAAGAGGGTAGATCTCATGTTAAGTATTCTCACCACCATGAAATAGAATTTTTAAAAAAGAAGTGAAAGGAAGAGTGCAGCATTCCTTCCTCCCAGGTGTGGGGCACCATCCCTCCAGAAATGGGGGTCTTATGAGCTACTATAATACAGGGTTAGGTCAGAGGGTTTCCTGCCTTGGGAAGAAAAAGGAGCGGGTGAAAGGAGGGCAGAAGGTCAGTGAGTAGCGTGAGCCAGGAACCGTGGATGAAAACTAACATGTAAATTTTATAGTATTACAATATGAACCCAAAAACTTATCTCCAAATAATTTTGCACAAGTAGTGCTTAAGGTCTGAATGACCTGGTTAATTTCCATAATTTCCTAAATAAATACTTGAAGTATTGAATTTATTCTGTAATATAATGAAGATATTTTTATACCATCCAAAATATTTAGTAAAATATTCATAAATTGAAGAAATTTTTCAACATTAATTTTTTTTTTAATTAAGGTAAATCCTAAATCTCGGTATATTTATATATTTATAATTTTTAAACATTTCGCATATTACTTTGTATCTGAAATACTTAGCTATCAGCTTATCACATTTCAGTTTATTCAAATTGTATTTCCCAAATTCCATATCTTTATTTTAAAGGCATTATCTTCTAAAATAACACCTTTCCCCATAATGATTTGTAGTAGTCAGCAAGATATGTTTGTATCTTATAGAAGTATCGCTAATTTTTGTACAAAACATTTTTTCATAGGATTCTTTATAGTTCTCTGCTTCTCAGGCTTCACATAATCTTTGCTACCACAAGTCATCCAGAAAGGATGCTGTCAATCATCCTTGAATTCAGAATGAAAGGTAATGGGCATGCATTTCAACCTTTCTTTCAATTAGCATTCTCCAGCTTTTTTGAGATACAACTGACAAATAAAAACTTGTATATATTTGAAGTGTACAGCTTGATGTTTTGACATATGTATAACATTATAAAATGTTCACCACAATCAAGCTAATTAACATATCTGTCACCTCACATAGGTATTATTTTCTTTATTCTTTTTTTGTGGTAAGAACACTTAAGATCTACTCTCTTAGCAAATATATGCAATTACGAAACCTGTGCTGGCTTAACCTGTGGCATTAGAACCAGTAAACATTAGAAATTAATTTGTTTTGCATCTATGTTAAAGCTTTAGATGCTAGGCAAAGAATCTATACTTAGATTTAGGTGAATAGAGCCTACTATAAAGTCCAATTGCTATTCACTAACAGTATAATAAAGAATATATACATATATACACACACATATATGTACGTGTGTGTGTGTGTGTATATATATATAAACTCTGTGTGTTATTTCACTGACAGTATTTTTGTTTGATTATTTTTAAAAAAGCATTCCTATTTTCTTATTAGGAAATCCTTTGAACTATGTGGATTGTTTAACTTTTAAAAATTTTTTATTGAAACTTAGTTGGTTGTACATATCTGTGAGATTCAGTGTTGAATATCATCTTTGTGCACTACGTGATGCTTTAACCAGGACAATTAGTATACTCAACCTTATATGATGTAATCGATTTTCGTGGCCCTTTACCAATCCCTCCCTTACCCTGTACCCCCTCTCCCTTTCCCACCTCTGGTAACCTCAGTTCTATTCTCTCCTTTTGAAAGTTCAATGTATTATTGTGAGTGTTGTGCATTTCTTTCTTTTTTTATTCATTTGTTTACTTTTTTTAGCTTCCACTTAGAAGTGAGGACATAAGGTTAGTTCTCATTCTGTGAAAAATATTTCTTCTGCTGCCCAGTGTTGCGTTGTCTGTGGGTAAACATAATACGTCAGTTTCAAGTGATGTTAGTCCAGCACTTGTATAAGCAGTCCTTTACTTTGGGAATAATGAGAGACATTTCTGTTTACTGATTGTTAATATAAAAGACAACTTGAACAAAGTTGGAACAATTTATATTTCTAGCTGACTCAGTCACTGTGGAATAGAATTGCTGGTTTATAACCGTCTACTTCTCAGCTATCCTGCTAAGAGACATGGAAGAAATCATTAAAAACGGAATATGATGGCCTTACGCGACCTGAAACTTGGGGATTTTTAAGTGAATTCTTTAGAGAAAGAGTAATGCTGTGTGGCAATGATAATGTAATGAGACTTTGAATTTTTAATGTGCTTCACAGACTCTCACAGTGAAGAAAAATACTAAACCTTAAGTTGCACCCTCTCATAAAAAGCTTAAATTCTTTTGGCAAAATTTGGGCATGGTTTTGTCAGGTTGATATAATATGCAAATCAGAGACAGAACTGATATGAGCAAACTTTGATATGTCTTAATGACTTTGCAGTGTCCAGGCTCTACTGTACGAGAGATATCAGTGAAATGGGTAGATTCAGTCAAGATCAGTTCCTACTGAGGTGCCAAAATCATGAGGGTGAACTGCCTCCAGTTAAGATGGCTATAGCTGATAAACTATTGCTAAATGAGATTCTTTAATTTGGGACATTGGAAATGAGAAAGGAATCAGCTGTCTGTGAGAGGAAAATATATAGGCTGATGTAAAATTAATTTAAGTACATACACCAAAGTGTAATATGTAAAATACTAATGGATCCTGGTTTATTCATTCACTAAACACTGATAAACTTTAGAAATTAATGGCTTGAGAATAAAATCTAGTACATATCCTGAGAGACTTCTTCTGCCCCCAACTCTAATGGTTTGCACTTTCAGTTTCAATCTGCTTCTACTTTGCTTCCCCACCTTTGAACTTTGTGAACAGTAAAAAGAGCTACCCCTTTGAGACCATCTGTTCTGTGTCAGCGTTGCATGTGCCAACCCCTCACTCTGTCCTGATGTCCACCATCTTGCTGCTGTTGCTGGGCTGCCTGTGCACGGTCTTCCCCATCATGTCATGCAATGAAGCCCCAGCTAACCCCTGTGCTCCTTCCCTAAGCCAACCAAGTAGATTTCCCCAAAACTCAGCCAAGCTCCAGAAAGTAATTTTAGAACTAACTGCTATATGTGCAAGAACTTACACACTATTTTTTAAAGTTTTATGAACAATTAACACATAGTGTCAGCTGGAAAATAGTCAATGGCGAGGCATCATTGTCGTTCTTTGTTTTGCGACATTAAGAAAATGTACTTTTGCTCTATTTCCAGAATTTACATATAGAATATTACCTCTGATGCGTCACTGCAAAGCTGCACCATATGCTATGCTGTTATACAGAATTGTGATTTTCTAAGAAATCAAGCCATCTATAATTGGGTGCCAGACTTTTTGAAATCTTTGAAACAGAAAAATGGTTTGAATATTTTTATGCAGAGAAAAAAAATATTTCATTTAAGATGTTGAATGAGGATTTAAAATATATTGAGTATGAAGTTGATCTCATAGAAGTAGAGACTAGAATAGTGGTTACTAGACACTGATAGGGGTTGGGGGAGGGGGGATGGGGAGAGAGTGGACAATGGAAACAAAATTAGAGCTTGATAGGAAGAATAAGTTCTAGCATTCTAAGTATAGCACAGGAGGGAGACCTTAGTTAACAACAATTTATTGTATAATTTCAAATAGTTAGTAGAGAGGATTCTGAATGTTTCCAACACAAAGAAATGACAAATGTTTGAGGTGATGGATATTTAATTACCTTAATATGATCACTGCACATTGTATACACGTACCCAAATATGACATTATACCTCATAAATGTATGTAATTATCATGTGTCAATTAAGAAAAAATAAATTTAAAAAATACTGAGTATGTTTCTTAAAGTAGCAATCTATCTTAACAAACTAACAGGAATATGTAAGACTTCTGTTTAAACTTTCTAGAAAATATTTTAAACAATGAATATTTAATAGTACAACAGGCCTCAAGACTGAATTTATTTTTTGCCAGCTTTTCCCTTATGTATCCATATAAAAGATTCACTGTAAACAAATTAGGAAGAGGTCTTAAAAATGCAGAGTGCTTTTGAAGGACAAAACGAGCAATGAGATAAAACGAATTTGTAGTGGGTTGACTTGTGTTCCCCCAAATTGTATGCTCAAGTCCTAAACCCCTGTACCTGTGAATGTGACCTTATTTAGAAATAGGTTGGTGGCAGACATAATCAAGTCAGGATGAAGTTATACTCAATCAGTGTCAGCTGTAAACACAATGATGATGTCTATGAGAGAAAAGAGAGGGTAATTTGGCTACAGACACAGAGGAGACATGGAGAGAAGGAAGCCAGGTGGAGATGGAGGCAGAGCTTGCGAAGATGCAGCTACAGCCAAGGAGTGCCCAGCACGGCCGACAAGACCAGAGTGAAGAGAGAGGCCTGAACAGCAGCTCCTTCCAAGCCTCCAGAAGAAGCCAGCCCTGCCGATGCCCTGACAGGATTTCCAGCCTATTCAACTGTGAGAAAATACATTTCTGTTGTTATAAACTACCCGGTTTGTGATCATTTGTCATGGCAGCCCTAGGAAACTAATGTAGAGCTCTTCCACATCAAATTTTAAAAACTGTCATTTATAGAGGACTTTGAATAGATTTTAACAATGTAGGTGGAAAGAAAAAGGCATTCATGAGAAAAAAGGCAAAGAAGAAATTTTGAAATTTCTCCATGTTTTTAAAGTAGTTTTGGAAGCAGGAACAGAAGTGAGAAAATAGCTAAGAAGGGTTCAAGAGTTTGGACTTTGTTTTAAACACAAATGAGCCAAATTTAAGTGCTTTCTTTTTAAATAAAAATAACTTTTTTCTGATTATCAAAGTGATACAAACTTTATATTTTGGGGTTTTGGGGGGGGTTCTTTTTTGTTGTTGTTGTTTTGTTTTTTTGCGGTTGATCAGTACAGGACTGAAACCGTGGACCTTGTTATCAGCACTGTGCTCTAACCACCTGAGAAACCTGCCAGCCCCAAAATAAGACCAATGTTAAGTACTGAGAAATTGAACAATACTAAATACCTAAAAATAAGTCCTAAGAAAAATTTAGAAAACATTTAACTTAGCTTATGAGAAAGATAAAAGGTCCCAGAAAAAGCTAAAAAGAAGAGAACGTTTTCAGGACGAGTAAATTGGACTAAGAGTAGAACTATAGAGGAGTACATTGGACCTGGGAGCGTGGAACATGCATGCATTTTAACAGCTGGGCCCACAGGCCACCAACAGGGTGTCTTGGGCTTCAATAGGTTGGGGAAACAGAATTGAAAGCTTTCAGTAAGAATTGATTCAAAAAAAAAAAAAAAAAAAACTAAATGCCAGCAAAGCAAAACAACTAAACTTCCTTTTCTATGCTAAGCTTCCATGAAGACTTCAATCCCACCCCTCCCTTACCAGCATCACTGTGACCTTGTCATATCACTCTCATGATCCTGGACACCCCAGCTAAGGAACGTATCTAAAATGACCCAGAACTGGTCATTCTCCTTCATACCTTTCAGAATTTCCACGTGCAACTTCTAAAATGTTAATTTACCAGCCAAAATGGCCTAAATCATAAGAAAAGTTAAAAAATAGACAAATTTATGTGCGAGTATGTTCATGGCAGTACGTTTTATAAGACAGAAAAATTAATGAACTAAATTGTACATCAATTTGTCTTTGATGTAAAAAACAAAATAATTTATAGCCATTAAAACTGATGATGTAAATTTGTATTTATTAGTGTAAAAAGATATAGATCATATTTTAAGTGAAAAATGCAGTTTGCAATACTTACTATAAAGTATCTCTATATTTTGAACATATGTGTAAACATATGCATGTACACATGCATACACATAAACACACATACATATACACACAAATATATGTGAGTCATAAAACATAAAGTACTGAAAATTCATATCAATGATTGTGTCTTGGTAAGAGAATAGCAGTGATGTTCCCTTCATATTTTTATACTTTAAAAGTTGTTTAATTAGTATTATTTATTTTATTATTTTACACATTATTAAAATATCACCCATAGATAATAAATTAATAATAATATTACAATTATCTGTGAACCTACCCACCATCTTAAGAAATAAATAGAATAAAAAGAAATAAATACAATAAGTACAGATATGCAATGCATGCTTTTGTTACGATTATATCGATCCCTAAAATTGTATAAAAATGCTTTACATGTTTTATTTAATAGAAATTTATGATTTATACTGTTTTCATATGTATGTGTATTTCTAATAATCATATTTTGTTGTTTCACATTGCGTGAAGTTTATATAAGTGTATATTAAACTCCGTTCTTTTGGCAAGTTGCCGTTCAAGGTTGTATTTGTGAACTTCTTCCACTTTGATAAATAGGACCCTAGTTCATTCACTTTATATCATTATAGAGTTATACCATGCTGTACATTTGACAGCTACATTACATTTTAAAAACATGTCAATTCACGCAAAGTTAGCATCCAACAGTTTAATTACACAGTTCTTTGTCTTCAATTGATAAGATGAATTATATTAACATCTTTCCTGATGTTATGGTTTCCTGAGGTCATGGTTTAGGGCATACTCTGGATACAGAGAGTTCAAGTTCTCCCTGTGCCTTCGATTCCTCCTTTGTAAATGGGCCAATAACAATTTCACCTCATGGGGTGGTAATGAAGATTTGATATCAAAAGAACAATGCATGACACATATGAAGCATTTGATAAATAATAGTTGATATTATCATCTTTGTATGTCAAGAATGGTTTACAGTTGGACATACGGAATCATTATTCTTATTGCACTTAAATGTCCAATTTTCTGTAAAACAGGATTTTGACAACCATATTTATTATTAAAGCATATCTGTGAACTTTTTGTACTTTTCTAGTCAGGACTTGACATCAGGATATTGTTTTGTACATAAAAAAATTTTAAGAGTGTTTCTGTTCTTAAGCTTGTTTTGAAACCTTCTTAGCCTGGGGCATTTTGGGGGGTACCTTGCTTACAAACTTCATGGCCACTAAGACTTTCTACATCTATTTGAATGCATTCTGGTATTTGGATTTTTTTAGAATACTCCATTTTATCCTGATTTTCAAGTTCTTTTGTATAATGAAGCGGGCAAGCCCATGACCTCTGCCATCAACTGCCTGAGTTCAAATCCCAACTCTCCACTTACTAAGGATATGTTTAGGAGAGTACTTTATTTCTATAAAGCTTTCCTTGGACATCTTTAGCAGGGTAATTACAGAATATACTAGGAATCACTTAGCACAGTGACTGGGACTTAATAAGTGCTCTGTCAGTGTTAGCTATTACTACTCTATGCATTATTGTTTTAATTTCCTTTTATTTGTACTCATATATCCATTTTCTTCTTATTACTAATAGTGTGTACTTGTGTTCCTTCTCTTTTTCTTTTTAACTACATAGGATGTGTAGGAATGTATACATTTTGCTGTCTTGTTTTGTCAAGAGAATAGAATACAAGATCAAGGAGGTTGACTGCCCGAGCAGGAGCAATTATAATGGTTATCTGGAGTTTAAGCTGAATAAGGAGAGGAGTGAGCTTGAAAATATGGTAGGATCAGCAGTGGGTTGGTGGTCTTGATGGAGTTGAAAGGCTGTTGTAACTGAGATACTCAGTGGAGTTAGACTAGAAAGATCAGAGACACTCATCTGAGATTGGGATGAATGAAAATAGTTTTAACGGGAGATATAAACTTAGTTTATTTGGATGTCCTTCTTATGGAAAATATTTAATTCCTCAATAATAAAAGATGATGCTTTTCATATAGTAGACACAAAAAAACATTAGTTGTTGTTGATTGTGATGTGTTTCAAAAGAGAGAAAATAATCTTAAATTGTATCTAAAATAATGTAATTAAAAGTTCATCCTAATATGTTTCTTGTGCTCACTTCTTGGGGAGATTTAATTTTTACAAAGAAATATATTAATCTAATTTTGTGACTTTCAAATAGGCCGAGCACAGTAAAAGATTTTGCTTTACTTCCCTTTTTAACTTTCATTTCCCACAGATTCAAATGACAGAAACGTGTTAACACCCACTGTGCCTGACACTGTGCTAAAAGACCACGTAGGAAATCCTATTTAATTTTTAAAAGAAATCCTTTCTGTATATTGCATTTTGCAGGCACACGTCTTCTTATTAGCTTGTAAGTTCATTGCCTTATTTCTATGACTTTCTCCAGCTCCATAAAGGGAAAAAATAGAAAGTAGAGCATTATATATAAGTTCACAGTTTGATAACCTTTGTCTCCTGTGAGTTTAAGCTTTGTATTATGGAAGCACATCACACTGACATCTTCAGGATTTACTTGTTTTGATAACTATAATTTCTTCGGCAGAATATATCGCAAAGCTACCTCTTAATATCTGCAGCCAAAAGCATTTTTCTTCAGTGTGTCACTAGAAATGCTATGAAATAAGCAATAGGACTTTGTGTTTGAGTGTTGCCATTTGCTTCAAGCTACATTTTCCTGTCTTTAAATGTACTACTTCTATGAACATAGCTGTGGATCACTAAATTATACTGAATTTGTTTATAAATAGGCAGATGTCAGCAGAAAATTAGATTTAATGCAGGTCACTGGGGCCTCCTTAGATAAAGAACTTGCAGGTATTGAATAGGGACTGCAGAATGACACATAGAAAATTGAGAGATCTGAAGAATTAGTAGGTGCAACAACTATTGTTATTATCTAAAGGGTACAAATGTGAAAACCTTAAAAACAAATAATTGATCTTGAGACCAGTTCTCACTTGGAAATATCAGGAAGGTACGAAGTTGTAGGAATGTACCTGACTAGGAAGAGGAAAAAAAAATGCTTGTGTCCACCACTACCACTCCGGAATCACTTGAAAGTGACATACACCCTTTAGAGCTGGAATTGCCTTTTCACTATTCCCACACTTTGTTTCTACACTATGATAATTATTGTGGACACTCCATGTATTATGTTCAGGAAAGTTTCCCAGCATGTGGCAAAAAGGTAATAAAAATCTACCAAAAACATAACTAGGAAGGTAAAACCCAACTTTGGTCTAAATACTTTATTGAACACCTGTGTTGTCTCAATGATACTGGCTCATAATGTGCATAATCATATTTTCAAGGAAAAAATCTTTGTCTTCCAAGACAGTAAGGCAACGCAGGGCAGTGGAAACAGATGAATCCGATTCAACCAATCGTTAGCTCCATGACCGTAGGCAAACTACTAAAGCCCTCTAATGAGTGTTACTAATATTTATGTCCAGCACTGTGCTCTACACTGTGAACTCATTTAAATCTTATAATAATTCCCACAATGCTCTCAGAAGGTTTTTATTTCCATTATAGAGGTGATGCGACAAAAGCACAGAAAGGTTGTGATGTCCATAATCACATAGTTACCAAATGCTAGAGCAAGGATGGGGATCGAGGGAATATTACTCCAGAACCTGTTCTCCTAGCTGCTGCACTGCATATAGTTTAGCCCTGGTGTTTTTATGTTCAAGAAAGGAATAACTTATAGTGCTTTTAACATTAAGACATGCTAGGTATAAAGCCTCTGGCACTTAGTAAACCCTTAGAGAATGGTAACTGCCATTATTATGGCTCAGATAGCTTCCTCTTTTATCAATATTTGTAGAGTAAGGAACAATGGTATTTCATTATTTGGGAACTTCAAATGTGTAATAAACCTGAAAACAGTTCAGACATTAATTTGTTTTATGCATTGGCCCCTGAAATTCTCTCCCCTTTCCTGAATCCATCTTTAAAGAGGTTAGCTTAAATATATTTTATCATCATCATCACCATCATCATCAATCATTTCAGCCTCATCATTTCATGCTGTCAAACAGATTTAATAAAATCTTTGTAATTTTTATTTCTATCTCCTGTCAGTTGAAAAAGAAAAGTGCCAAACGTATTTTTAAAATATAGCAAGATTTTGGAGCCACTTATATGAAACCTGCTAGCAGCAAGATTATATTTCAAGTTTTATACGTTTGTAATATAAAGCCAGTTGGCAATCTATTGCTTTTTTTCCATAATCAGAGAAAATGAAAAAGTAATCATAATCTCTTTGCTAAAGGTTGTTTGGTGTCACTTTTCACAAATACAAAATTTCCCCCTTTAATAATTTGACCATCCTATTTCATTCCTAAGCCACATGCAATTAGCTGAACAGAGTCTTAGCCAGGGATGAAATTTATTAGAGTTTTACCTTCTGGTTCTTTTTAAGGAGCAGATCTTTTGATTAATTAACTAATTCATAAAGTGCTTTTTCTTTCTTAACAACGCCATTCTTATTTGCATTTGATTTAGAATGAATCCTGACACTTGAATCGTTTTATCACTTGCTTTATCACCTGTTCCTTCCTAACTTGCCTATATAATATAATCTTGTACATTCTTTTACTTTATGCTGCAGGTGTTATACCTGATGTTATTATATATGGTCTTTTTTTCCTTATATGCTTTTCCAAGGATTTTTGAAGATCAATGCTACCTTAAATCTCCTGTACATCCCACTCTACTGAGTATCACCTTTATCAGTCATTATTAAATGTATTGAAGGTTGAAACATTCTAGAACAACTGGACTAGGCAGCTCTAGAGAAATCTAGTTTTCTCAGTTTCTTCTAGCTTCTTCTGTGTCCTCATCACAAAGGTAAATGCTCAAAATGCCATTTAAAAGGATATAAAGCAGTGCAGTAGGTTACCTAACAATGCTGTAAACTCTTTATTAGTGTCAAGATCGAATTAGAATTCATTTGAAGGTCACAAGATGGAGTTGTTTTTATTACATTTTCATGAGTTAAAATCCTAAGAGGAGCATTTTTATGGCTGGAGAGTATGTTTGTTTTATAATTTATTCGGAAAATAAAATCTGTGGCTTGACCAAGGTCTCGGGGAGTGCATCTTGGAAGGGTGACTCACCTTAAATTGCCTCAGTGAGACTGCTGCTTTTAAAGATAAATTTCACAGAAGCCCATACATGCTAGGAGGGCAGCATTGTAGTCTGTATTGCAGTCCGACTCATCATGTCTGTTATTGATAATAAATACTTACCTTTGGTTTAAAGGTATAAGGTCAAGTGTCCATATTCACATGTGTAAGTTCAAATCCTGAAGACAGGAAAAAATGTTCAAGTCTTCTGAAGTATTTTTCTAAAGGCAGGTATCTTAATAGCTTCCAAAGAGATCACAAATCACTTAAACTGTTTCAGCAGCAGCAAATTTCTTACCATTTGCTGCGTGCTTTCTTTTGGCCAGGCTCAGGACTCAGTTTCTTATTCATATAAAATATGGGAAAACTATGAGATAATGTTCACAGACTCAGACTTGGTCATTCTGAAGCCTGTTCATTTTTTATTTCAAAATTTTAATTTATAAATATTATCTCTATGAAAATAAAGTTTAAAGGGCAGTTGATAAGTCAGTGTTTTCATGTGTAGAACTAAGTGAATTCTGAGATATGCAGTAGGGAAACATAACCCCATCCCTGCCTCCCTGGACAAAGTGAAGATCAACCCTATGCTAAAATTCATATTCAAGATGTGTCTGACACAGTGGACTTTAGACAATACCGGGTAACACTGTCCGTGCCCTTCTTCCACTCCCCTTACCACTTTCAACACCTTCTCAGTCCATCCACATCTGCTTTTGTTGATGATGATGACCAGTAAAATGAATACATTTACCTTTCTGCCTATCTGTATTCATCAATTCAAAAAAACCTTTATTGAATGCCAACCATATAAAGGCTTGGTTCAAGACATGGGGGACATAGCTGTGAATAAGCAGAGAAAAATTCACACTAGCAAAACACTATAAGGAAAAAAGCTTACAACCCAGTGGGAGGAGACTGAAGCACAACCAATAAGTAACGTGTTTAGTAATTTGGTGAGAAGTGCTACCAAGAAGACTGAAGCAGGAAAAATTGGTCTTACCCAAAGGAAAAGTAAATGTCCTCATATCGTCATGACAAAAGGAAGTTCTTAATTTCAGAGCTAGGTGTCCATCACAGTGAGGATCCTGCCCTCCCACAAAGATGAGGGGGCGGCGGGGGCATGGGGCACTATGTTCTCTGATTATTACATTTCAAAGGGATGGCTCCCAGGTCCTGGAGAAAGATATGCTGGGGCTGTAAAATTGACAAGAGTTCTTTTTTTTTTTTTTTTTTAATTTTACATCTCAAGGGGGCAATGGCAATTACCAGTCTCCTAAAGTATATAAATGCTCCAAGGAAAGGCAGGGGTGGGGGGGGGCACCTCCAGGGTTTGGCCTTTTGCATTCTGTAAGGGCTGGTGAGAGGGAGCTCTGGGATTAGAGGCAGGAAGAAGAGTGTCTCAAGAATCAGCAAGCTGAGGGGAACATGAAGATCTTCATAGCTTTAGAGACCTGAGCAAAGACTTGCACCGGGCAGGCATTGAGGAGCATGGCCTGAGTCCCATTTCAGCAACTGAGAAAAGCAAGGCACAGGGGCAAAAAGGGAGACAGAGAGGAAGGGGTCAGACAAGTTGAACTAATCCTGGGTGAGCGGTGATTATGTTGGCAGCCAAAGAAGGACATTTTAGTTGGCAACAAATCAAAAGTTGGAGGATACAGCGTCTTCTGACAGCCCAGAGGAGCAGATGGAGACACTGAAAATTGCTTGCAGATACATTTAAAACTGAAGTTGCAGCGATATACATCGTGCTTTAAAGGGATATTTGCCCAGTGAGATATAATGTGATAATTCATAAATAAATGAGTAAGTATCCTAGAGTTTTCTATGGACTTCAACCACAAATATCCTGGGTGTCAAATCAATCAAGTATGAGGATGAGCAGTCTTTGCAAAAGTAACTTAAAGGAATTTATATATTGGGACAACACACTTTCTTCACTGTATTTATCCACAGCTTATATTTGTGTGTAAAATATAGAGATGTCATTTCATAATGCTGAAGGAAATAGAAAAAAAAAGATGTTCGTTTTGCCCTTTAAATGAACTTTATGCATAATGTACAAAAATAATTGTTCCCTAAAATGATTGCTATAGAATCAATTTTTAACTTTTATTTCTGTATAAATAATATTTCAAAAAAATTGCTTTACATTACAATAGTGTTTCCCCAAATTGTCTTCTGTTGACCATTCTTTTTTTGCAAGATAAATAGCTGTTACGTGAAGAGAGAATTGTTGAGTGACCAAATATTTGAGGAATGCTGGATTGAAGAGAATCAAACAATTTTATTTACTATAGATACCCTCAAAGCATCTAATATGTCATGATAAGCTACACCTCTCCAAGAGGGGACTATGGTGTGAAACTTTTCCTAAGCATGTTTTTGATTTATGGATACTTTTAAAAAAATCTCTCTGAGCATTATCTCTGGATTTCTGTAGAGACATATAGAAACAATTATTACATTTATTAGTTTGAGACTGCTTTAGAACTAGGTCTACATGAGAGTTATTCACACCTTCATGCAGAAGAAATTTCTTGAATGAATTGGACTTCTGTTCCCTAAAGAGTTAAATTAAGGCTGGGATAAACAGGGGCTGGTGATGGAAAGATAATGCAAGCCACAAACATCAAGAGTAAGCGCTTGTCAAAAGAGCAGGGCTGATCCAACATTCAGAGGGCACCTACCCCCGCTGGAAGCTGATCATATGGTAGTAAAAAGTGCCTCGATTTAGTCACAAAGGCTGAACCGTTTTAAGGTTTTCTGGCCAATCAGAGAGAACGTTGGGGTCTGCCAGTTTCAGGGTCATGGATCCTGCTAAATTAACCCAGCATCTGTTCTGAGAGTACTCAGGTGGCTCTAAATCTATGCAGTAGCTCCATTTTTATGGTATTTATAGCTTGGCATGCCTGGAGCAATCCAGAAGACTGCTGGGTCTTTAGAGACACAGCAAGTGGCAATGTTCTGTAATTTGCTCAGTGAACAAGAGTTCAGATGGAGGTTTGCTGAAGTTCGGAAGAAGATATCAAATATGATCGTTGCTTATTTTTTTCAATAAGCCACATATTAAATTTATCACTGACACGTTTCTCATTCCACATATTGTGTCTAATGAGTGGTAGCCCAGCAGGCCCTTTTTCCCTTCATCTTTCTCTCTTTCTGCATCTGTCGCTTTTTTTGAAAAAGGAATTTTCAATATAAATGTATTTTAATATAAATTTATTTGGAAGTGGAATAAAATCATCACTGAGACTTGGCATCGAGGAACTAGTCCACAAAATAAAAATAATTTTATATCTCTAATCACAACTTGAAGGACCATTTTCATTTTGAAGGACTGATCATTTCTATCTTGAAAGACTGACCCCCAGGTTATCAGAACTTTGCATCCCAACAGAAACCCTTCTTCAGCACTGTGGTCTTCAATATTCCTTCAGCACTTCAGCACGCTTCCAGTAGTAGATATTGTAATATACAGCTGACTCTACATTTGTGAAAACCTATTAGATAATGCAAATTTGCCCTGCACACATATATACCTAGCACTTATCTACATGCAAATGGCAGGTATCCAGGAAGCCCTGGAAGACGTAACCTGATCAGTTTAAAGTTCATGTTTCCAAAGCCAATTGGAAAATAGATACTGGGTTTCCAGACTTCATTGTTTCTTCTCTTATACCATGCTAATGTTGGGGTGTAGAAAGCTGTTACCCTAATATATGGTGCTTTGACATGCTGGAACAAAGACCCCCTACCTCCCCCATCTCTCAATTCTCCAACACTCTCCAAAGCACTGGATGAAGCTGTTCCCTTATCTACTTAAAGTCTGGACCTGCCAAAAAAGAAGCTAATTACGTCTGCTTCTTTCCCTGAGTTTTTATTAACTGAACTTATATCACAAGAACAAAGACTGGAGTCTTTTAACACACGAGGACAGACTTTTGTCACAGACAACTGTCTTCTATTTCGGCCCCATTCAGTATTTTGAAGAGAGTCATTTACCAGTCACTATCTTTGTAGGTCAAATAGACTTTGTCCCTGGCCATTGTATGTTCTCCAGCCAACAGAGTCCCCCTAAAAATCATTTATTCCTACACCCCCCATCTTCCCTCTCCCTATGACGATTAGTATATAAGCTCTGTACACTGCTGGAAAATTGGGAAATTACTCCCTTGTGATTCCCCTGTGCATTTCCCCTCCCAGCATATCAAAATAATAAAATTTGTTATGCTTTTTCTTCATATTAATTTCTATTAATTAATAGATTTTTCAGAGAACCTTCAAGGTGATGAAGATGAAAGTTTCCCTTGACCCCTAATCTTCCTTGGAATTTTTTTTTAAATGTTAAACTTTAACATCCTTGGATTTTTTAACATTTAGTAGCATTTATGTTAAAATGTGTGTTACTTTAAAATTTTTTGCATGAGTGAGGAAAGCTAAGTTACATATTTCTGAACATTCAATCATTCATTATTCATGAAATCAATGCAAATAGACTGTCAGAATATAGCAGAGGTCTCAGTTTAAGTAAGAGGGATGCTGTTACAATGTAACATGCTATAAAAAATTGAAATCATAATAATGGGGGAAAGGTATATATTCTTCTTTAGGAAAATGTGTTCCAGGGTTCACAAAGCATTAATCGTTATATTCATTTCTATTTTCAAAGCCCCAGGCATTATTTTGGATTCCTTCATTCTCCATTGAATGGTCAAATTATACTCTGACTGCATGTATTGCATAATATATTGCAGATCTTTATTGAATTCCCATGAAATGTTTCTGTAAAATGTGTTTGGTGTTGCTGAACACCGTTTTCTGTTATTCAGAAAAATATAAATTTATAGGCCTTTTCTTTTTTTTTTTTTTTTTTTAATTTTATTTTGTCGATATACATTGTGGCTGATTATTGCTCCCCATCACCAAAACCTCCCTCCCCCCCTCCCCCCCAACAATGTCCTTTCTGTTTGCTTGTTGTATCAACTTCAAATAATTGTGGTTGTTATATCTTCTCCCCCCCCCCGGGTTTTTTTTCTGTGTGTGTGTGTGTGTGTGTGTGTGTGTGTGTGTGTGTGTGTGTGTGTGTGAATTTATATATTAATTTTTAGCTCCCACCAATAAGTGAGAACATGTGGTATTTCTCTTTCTGTGCCTGACTTGTTTCACTTAATATAATTCTCTCAAGGTCCATCCATGTTGTTGCAAATGGCAGTACTTCATTCGTTTTTATAGCTGAGTAGTATCCCATTGTGTAGATGTACCACATTTTCCGTATCCACTCATCCGATGATGGGCATTTGGGCTGGTTCCAACTATTGGCTATTGTAAAGAGTGCTGCGATGAACATTGGGGAACAGGTATACCTTCGACTTGATGATTTCCATTCCTCTGGGTATACTCCCAACAGTGGGATAGCTGGGTCATATGGTAGATCTATCTGCAATTGTTTGAGGAACCTCCATACCATTTTCCATAGAGGCTGCACCATTTTGCAGTCCCACCAACAATGTATGAGAGTTCCTTTTTCTCTGCAGCCTTGCCAGCATTTATCGTTCACAGTCTTTTGGATTTTAGCCATCCTAACTGGAGTTAGATGGTATCTCAATGTGGTTTTGATTTGCATTTCCCGGATGCAGAGTGATGTTGAGCATTTTTTCATATGTCTGTTAGCCATTTGGATATCTTCCTTAGAGAAATGCCTATTTAGCTCTTTTGCCCATTTTTTAATTGGGTTGCTTGTTTTCTTCTTGTACAGTTGTTTGAGTTCCTTATATATTCTGGATATTAATCCTTTGTCAGATGTATATTTTGCAAATATTTTCTCCCATTCTGTTGGTTGTCTTTTAACTCTGTTAATTGTTTCTTTTGCTGTGCAGAAGCTTTTTAGTTTGATATAATCCCATTTGTTTATTTTTCCTTTGGTTGCCCGTGCTATTGGGGTCGTATTCATGAAGTCTGTGCCCAGTCCTATTTCCTGAAGTGTTTCTCCTATGTTTTCTTTAAGAAGTTTTATTGTTTCAGGATGTATATTTAAATCCTTAATCCATTTTGAGTTGATTTTAGTATACGGCGAGAGGTATGGATCTAGTTTCATTCTCCTGCATATGGATATCCAGTTATCCCAGCACCATTTGCTGAAGAGGCAGTCCCTTCGCCACTGAATAGGCTTGGTGCCTTTGTCAAAGATCAGCTGACAGTAAGTGTGTGGGTTGATTTCTGGATTCTCTATTCTATTCCATTGGTCAGTGTGTCTGTTTTTATGCCAGTACCATACTGTTTTGGTTATTATAGCTTTGTAGTATAGCTTAAAGTCAGGTAGTGTTATGCCTCCAGCTGTATTTTTTTTGCTGAGCATTGCTTTGGCTATGTGTGGTCTTTTATTGTTCCATATAAATGTCTGGATAGTTTTTTCCATTTCTGAGAAAAATGTCTTTGGAATTTTGATGGGGATTGCATTGAATTTGTATATCACTTTGGGTAGTATGGACATTTTCACTATGTTGATTCTTCCAATCCAAGAGCATGGGATATCTTTCCATCTTCTTGTATCCTCTCTAATTTCTCTCAGCAGTGGTTTGTAGTTCTCATTATAGAGATTTTTCACCTCCTTGGTTAACTAAATTCCTAAGTATTTTTTTTTTTTGGTGGCTATTGTAAATGGGCAGGCTTTCTTGATTTCTCATTCTGCATGTTCACTATTGGAGAAAAGAAATGCTACTGATTTTTGTGTGTTGATTTTGTATCCTGCTACTGTGCTGAAATCATTTATCAATTCCAACAGTTTTTTTGTAGAGGTTTTAGGCTCTTCGATATATAGATCATGTCATCTGCAAACAGGGACAGTTTAACTTCATCTTTTCCAATCTGGATGCCCTTTATTTCCTTCTCTTCTCTGATTGCTCTGGCTAGTACTTCCAACACTATGTTGAATAGGAGTGGTGAGAGTGGGCATCCTTGTCTAGTTCCTGTTCTTAAAGGATAAGCTTTCAGCTTTTCCCCATTCAGGATGATATTGGCTGTGGGTTTGGCATATATGGCTTTAATTATGTTGAGATACTTTCCCTCTATACCTAACTTATAGAGGGTCTTTGTCATGAATGAGTGCTGAACTTTATCAAATGCTTTTTCAGCATCTATAGATATGATCATATCGTCCTTGTGTTTGAGTTTATTAATATGGTATATCACATTTATTGATTTGCGTATGTTGAACCAACCTTGCATCCCTGGGATGAATCCCACTTGATCGTGATGAATAATTTTACGTATGTGTTGCTGTATTCTGTTTGCTAGTATTTTAGTGAGGATTTTTGCATCTATATTCATCAAGGATATTGGCCTGTAGTTTTCTTTTTTGGTTATATCTTTACCTGGTTTTGGTATCAGGATGATGTTTGCTTCATAGAATGAGTTTGGGAGATTTGCGTCCATTTCAATCTTTTGGAATAGTTTGTAAAGAATCAGTGTCAATTCCTCTTTGAATGTTTGGTAAAATTCTGCTGTGAATCCATCTGGTCCTGGGCTTTTCTTTGTTGGGAGCCTTCTGATAACAGCTTCAATCTCCTTTATTGTTATTGGTCTGTTCAAATTTTCTACGTCTTCACGGTTCAGTTTTGGGAGCTTGTGTGTGTCCAGAAATTTATCCATTTCCTCCATATTTTCAAATTTGTTGGCGTATAGTTGTTTATAGTAGTCTCAAATGATTCCTTGTATTTCAGATGAATCAGTTGTAATATCGCCTTTTTCATTTCTAATTTTTGTTATTTGAGTCTTCTCTCTTCTTTTTTTTGTTAGCCATGCTAATGGTTTGTCAATTTTATTTATCTTTTCAAAAAACCAACTTTTTGATTCGTTGATCTTTTGAATTGTTTTTTGGTTTTCAATTTCATTCAATTCTGCTCTGATCTTAAGGATTTCTTTCCGTCTGCTAACTTTAGGTTTGGATTGTTCTTGTTTTTCTAGTTCTTTAAGGTGAAGTGTTAGGTTGTTCACTTGCCATCTTTCTATTCTTCTGAAGTGAGCATTTAATGCAATAAATTTTCCCCTCAATACTGCTTTTGCAGTATCCCACAGGTTTTGGTATGATGTATCATTGTTTTCATTAGTTTCAAGAAATTTTTTGATTTCCTGCTTGATTTCTTCTTGGACCCATATGTCATTAAGTAGAATGCTGTTTAATTTCCATGTGTTTGTATAATTTCCAGAGGTTCGTTTGTTATTAATTTCTAGTTTTAATCCATTGTGGTCTGAGAAGATACATGGGATAATTCCAATTTTTTTGAATTTATTGAGACTTGATTTGTGACCTAATATGTGATCTATCCTGGAGAATGATCCATGTGCTGATGAGAAAAATGAATATTCTGAGGTTGTTGTGTGGAATGTTCTGTAGATATCTGCCAATTCCAATTCGTCTAGAGTCTTGTTTAGATCGTGTGTTTCTCTACTGATTCTTTGCCTAGATGATCTGTCTAATATTGACAGTGGGGTGTTCAGGTCCCCTGCTATTATGGTATTAGTGTCTATTTCCTTCTTTAGGTCTAATAGAGTTTGTTTTATAAATCTGGCTGCTCCAACATTGGGTGCATACATATTTATGATTGTTATGTCTTCTTGATGGATCAGTCCTTTTATCATTAAGTAGTGTCCCTCATTGTCTCTTTTTATGGTTTTTAGTTTAAAGTCTATTTTGTCAGATATAAGAATAGCTACTCCAGCTCGTTTTTCTTTTCTGTTTGCATGGTAAATCTTTTTCCATCCTTTCACTCTTAGTCTGTGTGAATCTTTATGGGTGAGGTGGGTCTCTTGTAGGCAGCATATAGTTGGGTCCTGCTTTTTGATCCAGTCAGCCAGTCTGTGTCTTTTGATTGGGGAATTTAAGCCTTTTACATTAAGAGTTGTTATTGAAAGGTGTTGATTTATTCCTAGCATTTTATTGGTTGTTTGGTTGTCTTAGGTGTCTTTTGTTCCTTGCTTTCTGATTTACTGTTTGTTTTCTGTGTTTGTTGGTTCCTTAGGTTGTAGATAGTGCTTTTGTTAGCTTGTTTTCTCTTCATGAATGCCATTTTTATTATACTAGCGGGTTTAGATTTTTCTTGGGTTTTTATGGCAGTGGTAGTTATTTTTCAGGAACCAAAGCCAGTACTCCCTTGAGGATTTCTTGTAAGGGTGGTCGTGTGGTAGTGAACTCTCGCAGTTTTTGTTTGTCTGAGAAATATACTATTTGCCCCTCATTTCGGAAGGATAGCCTTGCAGGGTAGTGTATTCTTAGCTGGCAATCTTTGTCTTTTAGTATTTTGAAAATATCATCCCATTCCTTTCTAGCTTTTAGGGTTTGTGATGAAAAGTCTGATGTTAACCTGATTGGGGCTCCCTTATAGGTGATTTGACGCTTCTCTCTTGCAGCTTTTAAGATTCTCTCTTTGTCTCTGAGTTTTGCCAATTTGACTATGACATGTCTTGGAGAAGGTCTTTTTGGGTTGAATACATTTGGAGATCGTTGAGCTTCCTGGATCTGAAGATCTGTGATTTTTCCTATACCTGGGAAGTTTTCTGCCACTATTTTGTTGAATATGTTTTCAATGGAATCTCCATTTTCCTCCCCTTCTGGAATTCCCATGACTTGGATATTTGATCGCTTATTGTTGTCTGATATCTCTCTCAGATTTTCTTCAATGTCCTTGATTCTTTTTTCTTTCTTTTTGTCTGCTTGTGTTATTTCAAACAGCCCATCTTCAAGTTCAGAGGTTCTCTCTTCAACTTCGACAAGCCTGCTGGTTAAACTCTCTGTTGTGTTTTTTATTTCGTTGAATAACTTCTTCAGTTCAGCAAGTTCTGCTACATTTTTTTTCAGGACATTGATTTCCTTGTACATTTCCTCTTTCAGATCCTGTATACTTTTCCTCATTTCATCATGATGTCTAGCTGAGTTTTCTTGTATCTCATTCAGTTTCCTTAGAATTATCACTCGAAATTCCTTATCAGTTATTTCAAGGGCTTCTTGTTCTATAGGATCTAGAGTTTGAGATTTATTAACTTTTGGTGGTGTACTTTCTTGATTTTTTGTATTTCTGGTATCTTTTTTTTGGTGTTTATTCATTGTGGCAGGGGGTTTCACAGTCCACCAGTTTGAGACTAATGACTAACTAGGATGTTGCTGTGGTTGCCAATTTCGTATGGCTCCCTCCGTGACTGCTCAGTTGGCCTCTAGTGCCTTGTGTGTGTGGTTGCCTCGGGTCTTGGGCTTCTCCGGGGAGCCACCTTTCTGGTCAGCTTGGACTCTGCTGGGCTGGTGGATCACGTACCACAGGGTGTGTGATCTCTGTTGAGCTTTCACTTCCTGTGCAGGACTTCTCCCTGTTCCGTGTGCTCTGGCCCAGGCTGTTAGATCGTGCAGTGGTGACCCCACTGGGTGTGTGGTTTCTGTCGAGTCTCCGCCTCCCTGGCCGCACGTCTCCCCACTCTGTGCGCACTGTGCTGGGCTGGGGCGTGTCTTCTGCACCCCTCGTCTATCAGCTGGGCCTTCAAGACCCTGCTCGGCACCGCCTCGCCCAGGAAGTCTACCAGGTTTCAGCTAGGCACAGACGACCGGTCTCTCTGGGTGCCTTTGTAGCACTATGTAGATCTTTCTCGGGTCTTGCTCACCTTTGTATCCCCCCAGTATAAACCGAGTCTAGTGCCCACCTGCAGCCAGCTCTCCGGCAGGTTCGAGCAGACCTGGGAACTCTCCTACCACACTATTCCCAACCAGAAATTCGTTAGGCTTTTTTCCAAACTGGTGGCCGCAGAGATGGTATCTGCCTCCCAGTAACAGGGAGTTTACCTGGGGCCGGAGTCCAGGGTATGGTGGAGTGACAGTCGGCCCGCCCGTACTTCCTTGCCCTCCCAACACTGGCCCGGGACGCCCCCCGCCACCAGCCCTGCCAGAGAACCGCGGAGGGAGTGGGAGCAGAGGCCGGTCTGCAGGCTCCGGAAAGCCCGGCGCCAGGCCAAGCAAGTGGGAGGGCTCAGTGATGGCCGAGCAGGGCGGAGCTGCCTGCACCTGGGAAAATGGAGGCAGCACCAGGCGGTGAGTGGCCTGGTGGTGCAGGCGGGAGCCGCGTGGGCATCCACCCCCCGAACAGAGCTGTGCCAGGGATCACTCACAGTGCTGTGCCAGGTCGGGTGCTCGCTCTCTGTCTCTGGTTTGCCGCCTTTCCCAGTTCTCGGCTGCTGCCGCCTCGGGCTGTTCAGTCGCAGCGCAGCTTGGGTGCTCCCAGGAAACTTCTTTAATGCCGGCCTGAAACCTCGAATCCTGAATAGGACCGCTGGCCGCCTTCAGCGCGGCCCCGGCCTCCGGGATCCTGGCTGCATCCACAGCAGCCCTGGCGCCGTGTTCCCTGTTTCGAGACTCGCTTTTGCAGCTAAGAAACAGTTCTTTTCCTGCTCCACACTTCAAAGCTGTTGCCTGTAAATGAGGCAGCCTTTCCTGCCAGGGGTAAAGTGGCGTTGAGCCCCCACGACCGGCCAGCAGCAGCGGTCCTCCCTTAAGAGATGGCCAGAGGAAGGTCCACAAGTTTCCCGGCTGCCTGAGGCCCAGTGGCCACCTTTTCCACCTCAGCTACTCCACGCCAGCCGCCGCAGCCGCCGCCATCTTGAAAACCTATAGGCCTTTTCTTAACAGTTTGTTATGACTATAAAAAGTAAGTGCCTCAAGTATCTTTCAATATTTAGAAATGCAAGGAACTGAGGTAGCTCAGCAACCTGAAGAAGTTAATGCAAATTATTAAATAATCTACATTCAAGATGTTATATTTCTCGTTGAATTAGGATACATTTATTTGCCAGGAAATTATTTCTGTTCTAATAAGATATCTCTCAGTATGTCTACTTAAAAAAAAAAAAAAAAAAAAAAAAAACCTCCCACTCCTAGATCTAGATCAAGCACACAACTAAGGAATTGTACATAAAAGATAGACAATATGAGAAAACATGTTTGCTGATTGTCTCTTCATACAAGAAAGTTCTCCAAACTCCGCTGGAGGTTTAGAGAAGACATAATTGTTAATGGGTAAACCCAGTGTCTTCCAAGGCCGTTTGATTTTCTAGAGAATGGCCAGCCAACAGAATCCTAACAGTAATTTGAAAGTAGAATTTGATATATTGAGCTCAGACACTGTGTGACTGGCTGAGCTCAGGAGGCCTTCAGTGAATAGCATGGTAATTTATTGCACCTAATCTGAAACACTGGCTTTGTTCATCCATCACTGTTCAGCCTCAGTTTGCCCAGCTGGGTCATATACAAGACATCATCCTGCAAACATACTTACCAATCCAACACCCACCTCTGCCCTCACTGCACTTCAGGGCTCTCTAATCATCAGTGAGAGAAAGACTCACCCTATCAATGGATGGGTCAGTTCAGGCACATGTCAGGGTGGCTAGAACACATCACAGATTGTTGAGATGTACTTATCCACAGTATTAGATCCACAGACCCACAAGAAAAAGGAATGGTGCACCTGTACAACCACCTACCTTGAAGACAACTGCCAACAAATGTAAACGTGCACATATATTAGACAAATTGTCCAAAATCCAAAAATTATCCTCTAGATTTCATGTGCCTGTTTCCTGAAACTACTTTTCTCTGTATAAGCCCACTTATTTTTACCTCTAATCCTTTTTTCATCACAACTCCCATTTACTCTATTTGAAAATCTGTATGTTATATACATGACTAAACTTTGATTCATTATATGCTTTCAGCATTAGAATACTAAAATATTTTCTTGACTATTGAATAGATGCCATTCTCTACAACCCAAATATTTGTCCTTGAAGTTAAAGAAATATTTATCTTTATTTGGTAATTTAATAAAATACATTTACATTTCCCTTGGTATACACTTTATCACTAAAAAAGAAGATTAGGTTCATTTGTCTTAGGAGATGTATTGGCTCACTAATAGGTGGTAGGACCTTTGACAATGGGAAATTGAGTGTAATATGTAATGTACTCAACACTTCGGTTTTCTTGGCATGTAGGGCTTGAGAATAACTTTCATGCATTTTTTTAGTCTTTAAGTATAGTCTCCCTGATGGGAGGTGGGAACCAGGATTTAAACTGTCTCTCTTCCTCTCCCCTACGGATTGACTTGAGACACAGTTTTCTTGGCATTTTACAAGACAACTGTGCAAAGATTGAGAAATGTTTTGCTTACAGAGGTGGCCTGCTCAATAACATTCATCTTTACATCGGCTTTCCCTTTTTTCCTTGTCCCTTGCTGCTTCTTCCATGATTGTACTCTCTAATAAAGTAGTACCACATATGCCTTTATTTCAGGCTTTGCATTTTCAAACTGTTTGTGCTGCATTGGAACAAGGAATGGCTTTAGACAGCACACCCTCAGGATAGATTTGGGGAGTCATATTACTCCCCTATCTGACAAAATGAGGATCAGGTTTCTGGTTGTAAACATATGGTGGTAATTCTTGGCAAGCAGTAGCATCACAATTATCAGGACTTTCTCTTGTGGTTAACTGGGATGAGGCGCAGGTGGAAATAGAGGCATTTGCTGTGGCCACATATCTAGACTTCGCTACCCAGATGGTGAATTCTCACTTAGTATCTTCAAGCACTGAGAAAGAGGTGCAGTGTTGGGGGCTTCTTTGGATTTTGGAAACAACATATATTTCTGAATATTTTTCCAATCCATTTATTGGTTTACTTGGAAGGTTGCCACTTTTCAGCAGAGTCTGGAACAAGAAAGGGCTCTGCAGCATGTGCCAGAGGCTTGCCAGCTTCCTGTGTCTGGAAGTGCGAGACCAGTAGATGTGATAGTGGTGCTGGTGTCTGTGGCATGCAAGAATGGTGAGTAGAGGTCTCTGGCAACCCTCAATTGCATTGCTGCAGTGCAGACACCTACTGATCTGGAACAAGTTCATGCCCTTTATGGAGAACTGTTCTTCATTTTACAATAACCCCAACATGATCCTGGTCTTCAAGGTAATGCTTATTAGAACATGGGTACCAAGTGCCTATGTGACAAGAGCTACCCTTTGTGAGCTGGATGTTAATAAACCTACCAAACTTAAGATGGGGTGGATGCAGCAACAATCCACTTTACAATGGAAATACTCAGGATCGAGTCCTAACAGGTACAAGTTGCACAAAACATGACGGGAACAGGTGGCACAGACGCCCTTGTCACATCTCTTTAATGTCCTGGTACCTTTCTTCCATCCCATGCATATGGCCTTATGGAGGATTCCGTGTGAACAACTAAAAGAGAACAATCCGGGCATGGTTCACAAGTTAATTAGCAAGATATGTCTGTGCCAGTCCCAAATGGACTTCTGCCACATTCAACTTCATCACAGAGTTTTTGAAAGACAAGTTGAGAAAAGTCTTGAGTGACCAGAGTTGTCTCCCTCAGTCTCTGCTTTCCGGGGTAGCACTGGCTTGCCACCTTTAAAGACTTGCCAACCTTCCCATCCCTTTCACAGGCTGCTACTTTTTAAAGTTACTTTATCCCTCCTTGCAACTGTCAATATTTAGCTAAACTTATGATCAGGACTTCCAGAGATACTATGACTCTTAAGTCACATTTTGTGTTCCAGTACTGCAAAGTTCATACATTTATGTAAATGAAGTCTGGTTCAATGACATTCAAAGTCAGCTTAAAGGCCAAAAAGGTTGAAAAGACTAGGAAGTGAGGGTATAAGTAGGTGAAATGAATTAACTTTGGTGGAGTAGATAATATGTTTGTAGAATGATTGTGTGTATATGTATGCATTAAAAATATATACTTTGGTTTTAGTTCAGAATGGCAGCCCCCCTCCTCACCTCTATGTAGCACTCCATCTGGCACCTTCGGCCATTACTTGGTGATCAGGAGAGATCACCCACGTGTGGTCTCCTCTCTTTGAATCCTTCTGATCCATCTTGTAGCCAAATGACTCTTGCCATTTACTTGTCATAAATCTGCCTAACTATAGCCCACTGGTCATCATTATTTAAAGCAATGTTTTTGATGGAAAAGAAGTCACAAGAGATGTTCAGGAAGATGAATTTTCATGGTCATATAATTTTGGAAAATACAATGTAATATGTCTCCCCTTCTGAAAATTTGTCAGACACATTTACATATTAAAGGCTTTAAAAAGAGAGTAAAAGAAGCAATAAAAAGACACTTTTATCCTTATTTAATTCAGTAATTACCAAAGTTATGAGCCTACATAATTCCATTTTATCTTTGTTTTAAACTCCAGTCCCCTATGTCCCCTGCAAATGCTTCATCTCCCTCTCAGTATTCAAGGAGAAAGGAAAGAAAAGTGATCATAATAACTTTGAAGTATCTGTGTGGTATATTTGTGCTCACAGAATTTTAGAGTTGAAAAGGACCTTAGAGAATATCTAATCTAGCGATTCACAAACATTTATCACCAAAAACCATTTTACTTTAAGCTCTTTCCAAGTATATGAGTTTTGAAAGATGTATTCTACCAATTGCTTGGTAAATAATAATGATATTCTCTTTTCAGTGAGGAGTCATACAGCTGCTTTTCAAAGTCTTTGATTAATGTTGAGTTATATATTTTTTTTGGTAGTTTAATAATACTTTCATCAAAAAAAAATCAAAAGATCTTGACATTTTAGTTGGCAAGCTTTTAAGTTGTTTGTTTTTTTTTTTTGTAATGACTTCTTATTTCCATGATCTCCTAAGGAAATCTATATTTTCCCCACCTTCAGCTATTTACTGATAACATATCTTGGTTTCAAAAAGTTGTACATCTTACCCTAGGCCCACTGCTGTTTGACAGAATTCAGAGCTCCTGATTCCCTGATCAATAATCGTTCTATTGCCTTTTATCTTTCTCTAAAGCAGGGGTTGGTAAGTTTTTTCTGTACAGAGCCATATAGTAAATATTTTATTCTTTGTGGGTTGTATAGTCTCTGTTGAAACTATTCGATTTTGCTATTGTAGTGCAAAAGTAGTGATAGACAGTATGTAAACAAATGCACGTGACTGTGCTCCAATAAAACTTTATTTACAAAAACAGGCAGCAGACTGGATCCAGCCTGTGAGCCACAGTGTGCCAACACCTGCCATAGAGCTCTCTATCATATATTTGCCTGATTATAAGAACTACCTGGCCTATGGGGTAAAATACAGATTCCAATATCTCTTTTCTGATTGTGATTTAGTATGAGGCCCAGAAATCTGTGTTCTTTTCAAACATATCATGTGATTTTTTTTCCCAAAGTGACAAGTTTGGAAACATTGATCAATAATATATTCTTTGCTTTATGATATTAGAAAAACATATACGTTTATTTCCAGGTTTAACTGATTAATAACTTTTCCACTTTGTACAAAGTCAAGGTTGAGTCAAAGAACCTTACTATTTGGCTTCAGTTTGGTTTAGCAGATGAATTTGATTCAAATCATTGACTTGTAGTTTAGTTTATATCTTGGGTCTTATACAAACTCTTAGATGACTTATTCCTGGTTCATTTGTGGTTGTTCAACCAAAATAGTTCAAAGAAGGATCCAGAATCATCCTCTAAACAACCTGTTTAAGAAAATTTACATATATATGTGTGTGTTTATCTACACACACGTATGTGCGCTAAGTTACTTCAAAACATTCATGGAAAATTGAATTGATAGATAATATTAATGTTTCCACAAACGTTTTAAAGTACCCTCGTGTGTGTGTGTGTGTGTGTGTGTGTGTGTGTGTGTGTGTGTGTGTGTGTGTGTGTGTGTGTGTGTGTGTATTGTCCCTCGTTATCACTTTGGTCCCGGGGACCCTCAGGAGTATCTAAAATCTCTGGTATAGAACAGTCTAGTATTTGCATATAATTTATGCACATCCTTCTGTATACTTTAAATTATCTCTTAAATTACTCACAGTACCTAATACAGTGTAAATGCTGTGTACATAGTAGTTACATTGAATTGTTTTATTTGCATTTTTTATTACTGTTGTGCTGTTATTTTTATTGTCTTTTAAAAAAATTTGATATGGATATGGAGGGTTGACTGTATGTAAATGTGTATGATCTCACAAGAAGGATGATGGTAGTTAGAAGTGGGGTTTTATAAAGTAACTAAATAGTAATCGATATTAGTGTGACGTTCCACAGTTGAAAAGGTACGTTATTCTCATTTGATATTTACAGTCCTGGGAGGTAGGTCTTTGTCCTCATTGTTCAGCCAAAGGAACTGAGGCTCGAATCACACAGCTGGTAAATGGAATTGGGACATAAACTCAAGACTTAAAATTCCAAATTCTGAGCTTTGTCTTACAGTCCACGAGACAGGAGTAAAAGAAGCATAATAACAGAAGCGAGGAAAAATGCATAGACCTAGAAAAAGCTTTTTATCTCTGTCCATCGCTCTGATGCTTCATGATCAAAAGGGAATCCCAGAGCTGCTGCTTCTCCACTGTCCTTAAACAAAGCTTGCTAAACTATCTCTAAATTTCTCCCAATCCCCTGACTCTCTTAGAGAAAACTCTTTACAGCACTGAAGGATCCTTCCAGAGCTCAAGAAATCAAGATCAAGAATTCACACTTCTGAGGATGTGGATGGAGGGTTTGGGGAAAGAGGAGAACTTGGCCAACTAGGAAGAAAGGGCTTCCTGTGGATTCGGCAGAGCTGGGTACTCAACTGTCCTTCCCAGTTATCCTTCTCATAGCTATTTTTTAATTAGCATATTCATTATTACAAATCATAATTCTTCTTTATGCCTCTTACCTGACCTATCTCTCCCCAACGCCCCTCCCTTCCTCTCCCCCATCACTAATACCCTTAGGTTTGTTTGGTCCTTCTGAAAGTTCAAAGTATTATTGTGGTTTGGTCTTTCTTTCTTATTATTTATCTTTCTTTTACTCTTTCCTTCTTTCTTAACACCCAGTCATGAGTGAGGACATGGTATCTCTCTGTGTCTTGCTTATTTCACTTAACATAATTTTCTCTAGGCTCATCCATGCTGCTGCAAATGGTAGAATTTCATTCTTTTTTATGGCTGAGCAGTATTCCACTGTGTATATATACCACATTTTCCTTATCTAGACAAATATAGATAGATATTTACATTGGTTTAGTATTTTGGCTATTGTAAATACAGCTGTGATGAACATGGGAGTGCAGATGCTTTAGTCCATTTTGTGTTGCTATAACAGAAAAACCTGAGACTGGGTAATTTATAAAGAACAGAGGTTTATTTGGCTTATGATTCTGGGACAGCTGCATCTGGCATGGGCCTCAGGCTGCTTCTACTCATGGTGGAAAAGCGGCAGGCAGCCAGCAGGTACAGGAAGATCACAGGACGAGAGAGGAAGGAAGAGAGAGGAAGCAGGTGCCAGGGTCTTTTTAAGCAATGAGCTCTCACGGGAACTAATAGAGCGAGAACTCACTCATTAATCCCCCCTCCCCCAGGGAGAGCATTAATCCTTTCATGAGGGATCTGCTCCCATGACTCAATCAGTTTCCAACACTGCCACATTGGGGATCAAATTTCCACATGAGTTTTGGAGGGGACAACACATCCAAACTCCATCATTCCGCCCCTGGCCCCCCAAAACTCATGTCACTCTCACATATAAAATACAATCGTTCTATCCCAACAGTCCCAAAAGTCTTAGCTCGCTCCAGCACCAACTTAAAAGTCCAAAGTCCAAAGTCTCGTCTGAGACCAAAAGCAAAAGTCCTTCCAGCTGTGAACCTGAAAAACAAAACCAAATTTATCTACTGCCAAGATGCAATGGTGGAACAGGCATTGGGTACACATTCCCATTCCAAAAGGGAGGAATAGGCCAAAAGAAAGGAAAAACAGGTCTCAAACAAGTCTGAAACCCAGCAGGGCAGGCATTATATCTCAAGGCTGGTGAATCAGGTACCTTGATTCCATGTTCTACTGCCTCTGCACATTGGTGTGGGGGTTGGATCCCCAAGTCCTTGGGCAGCTCCGCCCCTATGGCTTTCCTGGTCTTGGGCCAAACTTCACCTCTCCCAGACTGGTGTTCCACTCTCTAGCTCCACAGGTCTGGAGTCTCCATGGTGGTCCCGCTCTCATGGCTCCACTAGGCATGGCACTGTTGGGGTTTCTCTGCTGCAACTCTGACCCCACATTTCTGCTCAGCATTGCTCTATCGAAGGCTGTCTGCAGTGACTCCACCCCTGCAGCAGGTCTCTGCCTGGGTCCCCAGGCTTTTCCATACATCCTCTGGAATCTGGGTGGAGGCTGCCATGCCTCCACTGCTCTCATGGCCTGCCAGCCTGCAGACTTAACACAATGTGGATGCCACCGAGGTTTTGGGCCTCTACTCTCCAGGGCTGCTGCATGAACCACACTTGGGGCTGCTCCAGCCAGAGCAGCTGGGATGCAGGCAGCAGGATCCCGACGGCAGCTGTGCCCCAGGTCTGTCCTCCAGGATAACTCAGTCCTTCTAGGCCTCAGGGCCTATGATGGGTGGGGCACCCTTCCAGATTTCTCAAATGCCTTTAGGGCATTTTTTCCATTGTCGTGGTTCTTAGCATCTGGCTGCCTCACCACCAAGATAGTCTTTAGCAACCAGTTTATCTGCTTCACCCTTGCATGGCCAGGCTGCAAATTTTCCAAAACTTTATGCTCTGCTTCCCTTTTAAATTCTGGCTTTACGTTATGCCTTTGCTGCCATAACTCAGAGTAGGCTGTTAGAAGTAGCCATGCAGTGTCCTTAATTCTTTGCTGCTTAGAAATTTCTTTGACCAAATGCTCTGGTTTACAACTCTTAAGTTCCATCTTCCACAAAGTCCAAGGGCAGGGACACAATGTGGCCAAGTTTCTTGCTATGGTGTAGCAAGGGTGATCTTCTGTCCAATTCCCAATAAGTTCCTCATTTCTATCTGAGACCTCATCATCCGCATGGCCCTTACTGTCCACATTTCTATCAGCATTGTGCTCACCACCACATAAGTCTCTAAGACATTGCAAACTTTCCCTCGTCTTTCTGTCTTCTTCTAAGTCCTCCAAACTCCTCCAACCTTTGCCCATTACCCAGTTCCAAAGCTGCATCACATTTTCAGGTATCTGTTTAGCAACACCCCACTCCTTGGGTACCAATTTTCTATTTTAGTCAGTTTTGTGTTGGTGTAACAGAAATACCTGAGACTGGGTAATTTGTAAAGAAGAGAGGTTTATTTGGCTTATGATTCTGGGACAGCTGCATCTGGCACGGGCCTCAGGCTGCTTCTACTCATGGCAGAAAAGCGGCAGGCAGCCAGTGGGTACAAGCAGATCACAGCACGAGAGAGGAAGCAAGAGAGAGGAAACAAGAGAGAGGAAGCAGGTGCCAGGGTCGTTTTAAGCAATGAGCTCTCAGAGGAACTAATAGAGTGAGAACTCACTCATTAATCCCCCCTCCCACAGGGAGAGCATTAATACATTCGTGAGGGATCCGCCCCCATGACTCAATCAGTTTCTAACACTGCCACATTAGGGATCAGATTTCCATGTGAGTTTCGGTGGGGACAATACATCCAAACTTCATCAGCAGGTATCCCTTTGACATGATAACGTACATTCCTTTGTATATGTATCCAGAAGTGGGATTGCTGGATCTATCTGTAGTTGTTTGAGGAACCTCCATACTGTCTTCCATAACGGCATAGCTTTCGATTACCTGATCCACTCTCCTGAGTGCCAGTACAGACTTCTCATTGTTCTTATAACACCTTTCTTGTTTTGCCCTCTTGTAAGATGCTATTGGATTCTAATGAGATGCTGTCTTTGTTATTCTATTCCCTACCAGTTAGGGGCTAACCAGAGCACAGGTTCTAATGTGCAGAGGTGATTGAGTAAATACGAGAAAGAAGGAAGAAAGAGTGGAGGGTGGGAGGAAGGGAAAGGAAGACATAAAAAGAGAGAAAGGAAAGAGCAAAGAGGAATGTCGACAGAGCACAAGAGACATAGCATTATCATTTGGCTGAAGAATGTCTAATTTTGTTTCTCTATCCATTATATTCTTATTCCTTTCCTGTTCCTAAACTAAGCCAAAGTAGAATTATCTCCCCAAAGCCCCTTGTTCTCCTCTGATTGTTATAGCTAGATCGTGGCCCTATTAATTGATGATGAGGGTCAATTGTCTACGTCCCCAGGTAACCATGAGCACCTGGAGCTAAACACCCTTTTCTTAGGCATCATTTTAACTACTTCCCCAGACTCCAGCCTCTCTGCTTATTTTGTTAGATACACATATGCCAGATTGACCTACAGCATAGTTCTCATCCTAAATAAACAAAAGCCTGTGATGTCTCTGTACTGCCTAATACAAAGAGTCTGAACACTTTGGCTGCCTTCACACCCTTTGCACACCAGGTGAGACGCACTCTTGCCTTATCCAGTGCTATTCTCTTATTGCCAGTGAAATGAAAATTGCAGTTCACCAACAGGTCCAAAATATTACCTCAATCTGGAATTCTCACTCTTTTCCCTGCTTATTCTTTCTGTCTTCCAAAATGGGTTCTCAAAATGTTATCTCAAAGAAAACCTCAAAGTCCTTAACTCCCTTAAAAGTTCCTGTTTTCCCATTACACGATTTTTATCTGATTCTTATCTCATGGGAGGCACAATTGTATAAAAAGAGCACTTTGGAGTCAGAAAAATATAGACTCTTCTGCATTCAGCTCTGTGCCCATAGGCAAGATGCATAGCCATTTGGAGTCTATTTCCAAATCTGCAAAATGGTTTCAGAGAGCAGTCTTAGTCCACTTCTGCATGGCTGGCAGCAGGTGTGGAACTGTGGAGCATGTAGCAGAAGCTTCAATACCTGGTTGCTGAATGATGCACATGATAGCATCAAACTGTGAGAGCTGAGAGAGACAGGGACCAAGGAGTGTGGGGAAGCGGCACTTGGCTCACAAATGAGCTTTTGTAGAATTATGGCACTTAAACTTTATGAAGGAAATGGCAGAGTATCTTTATTTGACGTTATGATGAACAAGACACTAAAAGATACTTCCCAATCCTAAGACCATATAAATAAATATAACCATTTAGCAATCAGCTCTTTTAGAATGCTTTTCCTTAAATGTGAATATATCTTGCTTAACAGTGGACTCTTCCCTTGTTTTTAACAATGCCAGCATCCTCCAATAATAAATTTGTATGATTGCGTGCTCTCCTCTTGCTTCGAAATGTGTTTTCTGCTTATCTTAATAAAAACGGAACTCAACCTTAATAACAAAATAAATATGAAGTAGTGCTAATGCTGTTCCACAAACAAAATTACACTTAATCGTTGATTAGACTGTATTTCCCATTAATAATACAAAAATATTTAATGGGAAAATTTAATTTCATTTATTTTTATATTTGGACAATAGCAATAACACCTTCTACCGCTTGCTCACAAACCTTAGCTAATTAATGTTATTGGAAAAAATAATAAAAATTTAGATTCTGGAGCCACCCCCAGAGGCTTTAATTCATTAAGTCAGGAACAGAATCTAGGAATTTACATTTTTAAAGAAGCCGATGTTTAAACCATGACAATAATTTCAACTTGTTTTTATTGTGCTCTTTTTTACACCTTACATAATCATTATTTGACTTGTGGACTAGAATTCTGCTGCCCATACTGATTATATTGTTTGCAAACCTCTGCAATGAGAATGCAGCCCCCAAATGACTGTTATTTTTAAAACGTGGTCTCTTGAGTTGAACTTTCAACTAGCTGTTTAAAGATAAAAGTGTCTAATGATATAGGATCCAAAATCCCAAAACAACTAACTGCCACCACAGCCATCTTACTGGGCACAGGCAGCAGCCTGGAAAACACAGAAAGTCTCCTGCAGAGGAGTGATCTGAGACGTGAAATGTGGTCTTTGCCTCTCCCTCTCCAGCCACCCTCATTTAGACTGTTGGGAGCAAAGATGCCAGTGTATTTTTATTTATTTAGGGGCATTTAATAGCCACTGGATTTTTTTTATTTTAAAAAATTATGAATTTATAGAAAATTTGAAGGAATGGAGGTGTAAAGACCCATTTACATGTGGGCTCAGCAGTTACTACTCTGCAATGTTTTCTTTATCTCTCCTCTTCCTGTCTCTATTTAGTTATCTGTACTATTTTACTGAATCTTTGAAACTAAGATCCAGACATCATGATACCTACCCTAAGTATTTTAGAGCGTATCTTCTGATTAAAGAAATTTTTGTTACATAAATACATTGCTGTTATCACATCAAAGATATTTAATATCGATAAAATAATACAGGCGATAGTCAATGTCTCATTCTCCCAAAACCAACCTTTAGCTACTTTTATTTTTTTGCTTTAGATTTTAGTCAAGGACCACTGAATGCATTTGGCTGTCATATCTCTTTAGTCTCCTTTAATTTAGGTTAATCTATCTACCTGCATTTTTTATTTGTTTTTTTCTTTTCTTTCTTTCTTTTTTTTATTTTTTATTTTATTTTTGTCTGTCTTTTAAGGTATTGACATTTTGGGAGCATACAGGAACTTGTCTTTTAAAATATCTTTCAACCTGAATTTTTCATATTTTTTCCCTCGGGTTGAACATTTTCCCAAGAATATCTATGTGTTATGTATTTCTCACAGCCTGACATTAGAAGGTACACAATGTGTTTGTCCTGTGAAGGGTGGTGATAACATTAGTCACTCAGATATGGTAGCTGTTGCCAGATTGCCCTATTGTAAAAGTAACAGTTTCTCTTTGTAATTTATATTTTTGGCCTCAGAAACTTCAACCCAATTGATTTATAATCCTTGCCTAAATCAAATATCACATTGATAATTGCAAAATAGAGATTCTATCATTATTTCTGTATTTTTAGGTGGCCCTAATATGTAAACAAAAGCTTTTCCTCTTTGTGTGTGTATTTTTTTTCTTTGATTATTTCTGACCTTCGTGTCAGTATGGACTCACGGATTCTTTTTTGTACTCACCATGTAATAAACCATTACCATTATTTTTTAACTGAAATTTCTATTGAAATAATTGAACATTCATATGCAGTTGTAACAGATCCCAATGGTAACATTTTGCAAAATTGTAATATAATATCTTCACAACCAGGATACTGACATTGGTACTATCCACTGACCTTACCCACATTTAGCCTGTTTTACTCTTGTGCAAGTGCATGTGTATGTGTGTGTGTGTGTGTGTGTGTGTGTGTGTGTGTGTTTAGTTCTACACATTTTTATCAACTGGGGAGGTCAGTGTATGCAACAACACAGCCAAGACATGAACAGTTCTGACACCACAAGATTTCTTGTGTTACCTTTTTATCCACATCCCCCTTCAGGCTGTTTCACCCATTCCTGTCCCTAACAGTCGGCATATGTCCTCCATTTCTAAAATGTTGTCATTTTAAAATGTTAAATAAATTGAATAATATAGTATGTAGTCTTTTGGTATTGGCTCTTTTTCTCTCAGCATAATTCCTTTGAGATAGATCTTTGCATGTATCAATAGTTTGTTACTTTTGGGTGCTGAATATTCCATGGTGTGATTATATCACAGTGTATTTAATCATTCACCTGTCGAAGGACACCTGGGTTGTTTCCAGTTTGGGGCCTTTATAAATAAAACTGATAGAGATATTTAAGTGCAGGTATCTGTGCTGACATAAGTTTTCACTTATCTAGGATAAATGCTCAAGAGTTCAATTACTGATTTATATGGTGGATGCTTGTTTACTTTTATAAGAAAGTGCCAAAATGTTTTCCAGAGTGCCTGTACCATTTTGCATTCCCATCAGCAATTTATACAAAGGCCAGTTTTCCACACCATTGCCAGCATGTAGTATCATCACTACTTTTTTTTAATTTTAGGTGTGTAGTGATATTTCCTTTCGGTCTTCATTTGCATTTCCTTAATAGCGAGTGATTTTAAACATATTTTCTGGTGCTTATTTGCCACCCCTGTATTCTTTTCATTCAAATGTCTGTCCATATCTTTCGCCTATTTTCTAATTGCATTTTTTGTCTTTTTTATTGTTGACTTTTGAGAGTTCTTTATATAGTCTAGATATTAGTTTTTTGTCAGATATGTGGTTTGTAAATATTTTCTCCCAGTAAATAGCTCGTATTTTCCATTTTAATTCACTTTACATGGGGTTTTACTAATAAAAGTTTTTCATTTTTATGAAGTCCAAGTTATCATTTTTTCCTTTTATAAGTTATGCTTTTAGTTTCAAGCCTAGGAGCTCTATGCCTAGTCTTAATTCCTAAAGATTTTTCTATTTTTGAATACGTTTTATAGTTTTTCTCTTTACACTTAAGTTCATGATTTATTTTGAGTTAACTTCTGTATACGATGTGAGGTTGAGGTCAAAACTTTCTTGCCTATGGATGTCCAATTGCTCAAGCACCATTTAATGAAAAACTTACCCTTTCTCCATTGAATTGCTTTGATGACTTATCAAAAATCATTTGGGCATATTTGTGTGGGTCTATTTCTGGGTTGTCTATTCTGCTCCATTAGTCTGTGTATCTATCCCCTGCCCTGTGTATCTATCCCCTGCCAAGACCACACCATTGTGATTACTTCAGCTATATTATGAGCCTTCATACTAGGTAGAGTGATTCCTCCTACATTATTATTGCCTCTCAAGGTTGCTTTAGCTATTAAAGATCTAATACTCATCTGATTGCTGTGTCTTGAGTAATAAAGCTCTTCTTCTCTGAACCAGTAGTCTCTTGTCATCTGCCAGGATCTATGAAAGAGTAACAGGTGGAATTGTTAGCTTCTAAGTAAAGCAAATCTCAGACCCTTCACAATTCCTGACACATATTTCCTTATCTAAGAAAATATAAAATGAATGCTTTGGAAGGACCAATATTAAAATAGTTTTTTTAAAACTTTTTACTTAGAAATAATTATAAATTTATAGATGATTGCAAACATAGTACAAAGAACTCCTGTCTATCTTTCCTATAGTTCCCTCAGTGGTTACATCTTTTATAAGTGTAGAACAACATCAAAACCAGGAATTTGATATGGGTACAATGAGTGTGCACAATTCCATGTCACTTTATCACATACAGATTTGCACCACCAGAATCCAGATAAGAACTTCCCATCACCACAAAGATCTCCCTCGTGCCACCCCTGGTAGTCAGCCCCACCGCCCTCCCCCAACCATCCCCAACTACTGGCAACCACGAATCTGTTTTCCATCTCTGTAACTTTGTCATTTCAAGAATATTATATAAGTAGAACCATATGACCTTTTGAGATTAGCTTTTTAATTCAGCATTATTTTCTGGATATTCATTCAATTTGTTGCATGTATCAATAGTTCGTTCTTTTTTATTACTGAGTAGTATTCCATGGTGTGGATGTACCAGAGTTTGTTTAATCATGCAACTATTGAGGGACAATTGGGTTCTTTGGGGGCTATTATAAATAAAGCTGCTATGGACAATCATGTACAGATTTTTATGCAGATGTAAGTTTTTATTTTTCTGGGATGAAGATTTAGGAGTGCCATTTCTGAGTTATATGGTATGTGTTTGTGGGGGGTTTTTTTGATAAGAAGAAACTGCCAAACTGTTTTTCAAAGTATCTATACAATTTTACATTCTCACCAGCATGCATTTTGCTTTATAAACCAATCTGAAAATCTTTTTTTTTTTTTAATATGTGAGCTTCGTCATTGCTATGTCTGGTACAATTGATCATACTTTGTCATATTAATTTATGCTTTGCTCACTGTGTGTATTATATTAGCTATGCTGCTTTCTCCATGTGAGATGTATTTTATTCTCTTCTTTTTTTGTAGGGGTGTTATTTGGGGGGTAATTAGTAAGCTCCTCATTTGTGTTGCTTAAAATATACAACTAAATATACTAAATGCTCAAAATCAGTATTTTTGCTGATATTTATCTTTATTGTATAATTTCGTATCATTTTACCTTCTCTGTAGGAGACTCCTGTGGGCAGTATTTCCTGAGGGATTTTTTTTTTAATGTTTAAAATATATTTTTATGCCCTTTAGAGTTTAAAACCCCTTAACATTTTTTTCTTTATTCTTCTGGAAAGTTCCTCTACTGTTTTATTTTGCATTTTGCGGTTGAGGAGTATGATTTCTATCTTTCTTTCCTTTATAAATGACTTGGTCTTTCTACCTGGGAGCAGAGAGAAATATCCTTTTATTGTTAAAATCCATAGTTTTACCAGAGTATACCTAGAAATTGGCCATTTTTAAAAAAAATTACCCTGGTGCACAATGGACCCTTTCAATCTATTGATTCAGGTTTCTTAATTTTAAGCAAGTTTTTTAAAATTATTATTATTGTTTTAAATATTAGTCCATCCCATTGTTTATTTTTCTTCTTTAGAGATTCCAATTATGCATATTTTAGTTATTTCTTCTATTTGTAGATCTGTATCTATATTTTCTCATATCTATTTTAAGTTTTTGACAATCTGATATAAGGTCTTTGCTTTCATTATGTCTGCAATTGCCTGTATTAGGCAATTAATGCAGATGTAAGTATTGTGTTACAGTTTTTCTCTGCTTTCTGGTTAATTTTAAGAAATTATTTTTCATCAGTTGATGTTTTTATTTTCTTTTTCTAATTTCTGCATTTAGTAGCTGTGTATGGATTGTGCCTTGTTTTCTATTCATTTTTAGGTAATATACCCCTCCCCCATTACAGGTAAATGCAGGGATAATGGATTTGACTGGCTCACTTGGTTAAGTTCTGGAGGGCCTCTTCTATGGGGGCCCATTTGTTAGAGGAGGGGAGATGGATAGATGGATGCTAATTTTTATTCTCTTTGCTTCTTTAGGAATATTACTTTTTACCACTTGCTTATTTCTCTTCCCTTACCACCAAACTGTAAGGGATGCTTCCCCCTACCCTAGAGAAAGAATTTTCATGAAACTGACCCCTTCAGATCTGTGCCCTTTTGGGACCTTTCCTTTTGATTCTTCAGTAGCCAGGCTCTGTCCATCAATTAGGAGTGAGAACATAAGCCGAGTCTTACACTTTAAAAGACACATGTGTTGTACTATTAAGCACACAATCCCACTGGACATGATATTATCAGAGCATAGCATCCAGATGGCATATGCTTGAGTCCTGTTAATTTCCTGGCAAGGAAGTTTTCTCTGACTTTTCCTACTACCCATACAGCATCTCACTGGAGGAGCCAGTGGACATGTCCATCCCCAAGAACTCATGCAAACCCCAGGCATTAGAGGAACACTAGTATTTTTGTTCAACAGTCATCACTAATAAAATTTAAAAGTCTCACCTAATATAGAAAAGAAAAAGAGTAAGACCATACTCATTTAAAAAATGGTTACAATAAGGCTTTTCTCAAAGCCAACTATTCTACAATAAAAACCTCCTATTTCAGAGAAATAATTTATGACTGTATAAACCAAGTTTCCTTGTCAGAGGTCTAAAAAGTGATGCCTTTTATTGCACTGACTGAACCTCCACAAATCCACAGTAATGATGAGAAAAGGGGTCTGTTGGCTTGGGATATTTCCCAGGGTTGCCTTCCTTTTACAGACAGGAGATTAATGACTCCTTTTAGGATGAATAAATTGAATTTATCAGTCTCAGTAGATATTGCTAGAACTAGGCAATTTAATTTATATTACCATGAGGAAATTTTTCTGCACACCCATCTTTTAAAAGAGTAGAGCCATGGCAAACTCTGTGATTGTATAATTGGAAAATGCAAAATAAAATTAACTGAAAATGGATTTGAATTAATGTTGTTTAGTAAAGAGGCGTGATATAAGGTCAATATACAGGAATCAATACATACCTACAAAGAAAGAACACATATTTAGGAAAGGCAATGTAAACAAACTAGTTTTTGTTTAGTGACAAAAATTCCCATAAAATTTATAAGAGTAAACAACCTGAGAAGGGTGAAAACATATATACATCTGTACATATACACACAGACACACACACATATATTCATACACACACATATATGAATCATTATAGGGTATAAAAGATGTCAAATTTTCCTGTACTCATCTATTCATGCAGTGTAATCCCCATAATTTGGATTTTTTAAAAAATAAAACTTGACTTACTGATCCTAAAGTAGATCTGTCATGGGGTCTCCCCTTTGTAGAGTCCCATACATGAGGCTTAGACCTGTAGAAATCAAGTAATGACTTTCCTTTTCAAGAGGATGTACATATGATTAACAGCACGTGCTTATTGTCTATTGATCTTAGGTAAAGTACGCCAATGTGAAAGGCAACATATCTGACAAGAATTTGTAATAATTTTAGAATTTCTGTAAATTCCTCATAAAATTCCATTTTTGTTTAAAGGACAAGGTTAGTTGATTTTATCTATCTGTAAAGAGAATACAGGGAATACTACTTCTGTTTTGGTTGAAGACCATAAGATGATTACAAGTGAGAGTTTCAATTTCTGGGCTGGAAGTAATAAAAGGGACCATGATACCTCTTGCCTAGAGCATGGGCACTAGGTTCTGTTCATGGAAGGTCTGGTACAGAGAGTGAGCAAACACCAGCCATCATCCCCATCACAGGGTGAGCCACGCCAGACCTGGGGTCCTAGAAAGGAAGGAATGATGCAGGAAATGCCTAAATATTGCTTAGTAAGCATTTAATATGGAATAAGAAAAACTGGGAAGCTTTTCACAATTTTGTCTTTTTGTTTCTTAAGTTTTCAGTGATTTTTCATAAAAATAGATCAAAATTATCACATCCAGTGAAAGGAAGTGATCCTTGCTGTTCAACAGGCATAAAGTTTCAGTTATGCAAGAAGAATAAGTTCTACAGGTCTGTTGCACATTTTTGCCTATAGTTAACAATGCCGCATTGTACACTTAAATTTTTGTTAGGAGGGTTGATCTCGTGCTGTGTTCTTACCACAATAAAAAAAAATGCAAGAATTATCAAGAAAAAATTTTTAAAAGAATGAGGAGAGGAGACTTTTTCCATTAGATATCACAACATACTATAAAACCATGGTTATTGATTTTAACTTACCTTATAATTTTGAAGACATTCCTCCCTTTCTTTCTTGTTTCTAATATTCCAGCTGAGAAAGCTAAAGCCATTTTTGATACATGATCTTTGTACATGGCATTGGTTTTCCTCTCACTGAAAGATTTCTGAATCTTCACTTTATTTTTGATGTTCTAAAAGGGACTTGATTCCTGCCCTTCTGGTCTTCGAATTTTTTTTTAATTTCAATACTATTTTTGACTATTTACTTTGTTCTTTTCTCAGTCCACTGATTCTGGAACTTCTACTAAATGTGTATTGAAGCACTTAATAGCGAGTCTAGTTATTTTTTCATCCTCTATTGTTTACCTCTGGGTCTATTTGTTCTGCTTTTTATAAAATATTGATACTCCTAATTTTGTTGTCCAATCCCTTTAGTATACTTGTTACTGTTATTCTTTTTTTTTTTTTTTGCTGTTATTGTACTTTTAATTTTCAAGTATCCATTCTTTTTCATTGTCTGTTCCTTTTGATGAACTATTCTGTTCATAATTTATCAATTGCAGTATCTAAATGACCTTTATCAAGAGAGTGGATAAAATTTAGGTGCAATCTTAATATGAAATACTCTCTAGTCATACACGTACACAAACATAAGAAAAAAAAAGCAGTCTTCGACTGTATGTGGAAAGATGTATAAAATATATTGTTGATAAACAAAGGATTCTCTCTCCTACTTCACAGGGAAAATAGAAGTCATCATTATAGTATGGTTCCTAACACAAAGTATACAAACATCTGTCCATGTCCTGTCTATGAGCCTCTGTTATAACAGGAGGGTCAAAATAATGTTAATACCTCTACCTGTAGTTTTGATCATACCACCTCCCTGCAGCCCCCAAAAATCTTTTCTACCCTTTATGCCATGTATAATCCAACAACTCCTGCAAAATTGGATTCTTTCCATAAGATCTTAAAAATAGTCAAAATCTTTGCACTTTTTTTCCAAAACTTGTCCCAGCTTCCTTACCTTTCTTCTCACCTTCACAGCCAAACTTCTCAGATCCTCCTCAGGAGATCCAATCCCCAACCCTTGCATTGAGCCATCATCCCCTCCAGTCTGTTTGCTACACTATCTCCTCACAAAGCACACTAAGGAATATCTCTCTGACCTCTATTTCTTAAATAAAATTAACCTTTTTAAAGTCATTATGTTGTTCAGAATGCATTTGATACAAAATGAAAAAGGAACCTAGTTTAAGGTAGCCCTAAAGAGGAACTGGTTTCACAACAAAAAAGAGCAACGGGAGAATGGCCTTTGATCACAGTCAGTGTCCTTGTGATTTTCTTCATTCTGACTTTGCTGTGTATTGGCTTCTCTGCTGATTGCAATGGTTCATACAGGTACTGAACCTGTGTGCTTGCTCATACACCTTTAGTGCAAAACTGAGGGTGTTTCATCACCAAGAGACATCTGTGTGAGTAATTTTGCTTTCAAGCCAATCCATGAAACAGACAGGATTAGGATAAGTGAATTTTTAAATAATTTTTGAGTCTTTTACTTTTAAAATAAACTGTAAAAATAATATAAAGATCACTTATTTACTAAAATCCAGAATTGACATTTTTCAATGTTTTTCACATTTGTTTCAACTCTTGGTTTTGAAAAATAAACTTTCAACATAAATTTGAGATTTTGACTCACACAGGTTCTCTTCTCTTTATAAACAGATATTAATATATAAAATATCACACAGCTTTTACTACATAGTCAAGGTTGAAGGAAGTGTAGAGATTACTCTAGTTGCTGTATATTGAAAATCAATTTAGAAGAGTAAGAATAAGCAGCTATATGACAGTTTGTGGTATTTTCAGGCTCAGGTGTATTGAGTAAGGGTTGATGACTGTATTTTTAAAGATTCACAGGAGACTTCTACTTTTAGCTATGTGGGACTTGCTTCAATCATACCAACACTCCTGTTGATAATATGTGTAAATAATAAATTATATATTTTTCAAAATCATCTGTTTGAAGATATCCAAGAAAAACCAAAGCAATTGAACTTGGAGAAGCCAAGACCCAGGATACAAAACAATTGTGTTTAGGTGAATCCAACCTTTGAGACCATTTCTACTCTTGAGACATTCGCCAGTTCATAAGTAGCATAGGTCTCAAAGGCCAGTAACCCAGGTAAAAAAAGAGACTACGAGCAGAAGCTGACAAGAGTGTAAGGCAGTCTCATGAGACTGGGAAGGAAAACAATGGAGTTTAGCTAGCTTCCAAGGCAATGCGGACTTGAGAGGCCAAGATCCTGGAGAGAAGGAAGCCAGAGAAGTGAGCCTGACAATGGAGTCTGCTTTGCCTCACAAAGTACTTACCTACTGATAAGTAACCACTAAGGATCTAAGAAACGAAGTAAAAATGGTGGCTAAGAGAGCTTTCAATAGCCTCATGATACCAGGAGTCAAATTTGTATTTCAGAGTTCACCAAGGAAGGGGAGTCCTTGTAAACACCCCATATTTCTGATGGAATTCTGAAGGGCTCTACTTCAGAAATAAGGACAAACTGAATGTAAACCAATTCTTAAAAACACTGAGACTCAAATTTGAATCAGCTGAGTCCCAGACTGGATAAAGTTGATAACATCTCTAACCACTTGTAGTAGGATGAGGTGACAATGATAACACCAATCAGATCCTGAAATTATCTATGTAGTGTTGCATACATACTTTCCAACATTCAGTTAAGTATCCCCAATTACACTAAGAAAAGAAGCCAAGAGAAAAAATAGTCAATAGAAGCAGGACTACAGGTTAACCAAAATTCGAGTTATCCAACATGAGAGTTAAAATAACTATGATTAACATGCTCAAAATATAAATAACAAAATAGAAGACTTCAGCAGAGAACTGAAACCTATAAAAATAAATCAAATGGAAATTCTGAAACACTATAAATGAAATTTAAATTTAACAAACTTATTTAGTATTTGTTTAAAATAACAGAAAAGCATGTTAGTAAACTAAAATAAGTCACTAGAAAAAACTAGACAGAAGAAAACAATGGAAAACAAATAGAAGATGGATAAGATATGATGAAAAACTCTAAAAAGCTTGCAATTGGAGTTTCAGAAGTTGAAGAGATAAAAAAAATTGTAAAGGAAATATTTGAAGAGAAAATGGCTGAGAATTTTTCCAATCTGACAAAAGACTTAAAGACACAAATTCAAGAGTTGCTATGTACCTGCTATGAGTCAAATGTGTCCCCCAAAAGTTCGTGTATTGGAAGCTTGATATCCATTTTAACACTGTTAAGGTGATGGGAAATCCAATTATGATGTTTGAAAGGTGGGGCCTTCAGGAGATGATTAGATTGTGAGGACTGTGCCCTTTCGAATGGATTGTTCCATTCATGGAGTAATGGGTATGTTTTTGATTACTTTAAAACCAGAGCAAGTGAGCAGATTAGCTATCACTTGCTCAGCCCAATCTCACCATGTGATGCCCTGCATTGCTGTAGAGAGCCACTGTCGAGAAGGCTGTCATCAGATGTGTTCCCTGGACTGGACTTTGGGCTTCCCAACCTCCAAAACTGAAATAAATTTTATTCCTTTATAAATTACCCAGTTTCAGGTATTCTGTTATAAGCAGCAGAAAACTGACTAATACAGTACCTGAACCAGGGAAACGCAAACACATGCACACACACACACACATATACACAATTGTAAACTTCACTATGGCAAGAAATATGACATTGACACTGAGTTAACAGAAGTCAAAGGCTTTTTGCATAAAATCTGACTCTTCAAGTGCTCTTTCCTTCTTTAAGAAAGGAATAGCAAAACTTGACTTGATGTCCTCAGAAAGCAATGAGAAAGACTGATGTCTGTCTCAGAATTAGGATAGAGAATAGACATCCAAACAAAAGCTTGCCTCTCATGTGAATACAGCTGCTTACATAATAAAAGAATTCCAAGCTGCTACTAAACTCAAAATTTGCTCAGAATTGCTGACTGCTTTAGAGCTTTGAAGGAGGCAAAGATGAAAGATGAGAAGCTTTAAGAATGTCAGGCTCATGAGATTTCCAGAGGGAAGAAAAAACCTTCTGAAGATGAGCTTACAATAAAACAGTATAAACTATATGAGTAAAGCACAATGAGGAAAAGTCAGCTGGTACCAAAAAAAAAAAAAAGAAAAAGAAAAGAAAAAGGAACTTAGCATACTAAGAGCTACAAATAATATAAAAAGTTAGAAATGTGTATAAAATAATTTTATTTAAAATAAATAAATATAAGAAAGGAATAGGCATCATTTTGGAAGGGTTTATATTAAAAACAGAATATATGCAAAAGAAGCTATATGCATAGAACTTCAGAATATGCAGTAGAAATTCAAGATATTTTTAAAAGCCATCGAAATAGAAAGGATTCAATAAAAATAGATTATATAGGAAAATTACTAGTTAACTAGATGATAAATCGAAAAGAATCATCAACAATACAGCACAAAAATATGAATACATATAAATCTTAATCTAAAATATAAAAAATAAGATATGATATTAAGGTATGGAAGATAGAATGAGAATGTCCAACATATACTTAACATTTATTTGTCAGGATTTTCAATGGTAGAAAAAACTGCATATAGGAGAAAGGAAAAATTCAAAATAATACCTGGAAATAAATCCCAGAATTGAAGAAAGACTTGTGTTTTTAAGAGTTATATCAAGCCAACAAGTAGAAACACATTTTAGTGAATGCGCAAATTCAAATATAAAGCAAAAAATCTTACAGTTAACCGCAGAGAAAAATTAACTATTCTTAGAAAGGAATGATATATGAATAGATGACTCACTATTAGCAATTATAGACAAATAACACTAGAAAAATATTTTCAAAATACTGGAGAAAAATAACTACCAAGATAAATTGACATTCAAGAGTGAACATAAATGAAATGACATTTTCAGAAATATAAAAATGAAAAAAATTTATTAACCTAGGCCTGCACAGAAGGGAGTACTAAAATATGTTCCTTAGCATGAAGAAACTAAAAATAGAAAGGAGGGAGATGCAAATCTCAGTCATGAGGCAATATAGCTGAGTGTGAGCAGAGAGTAAGTGTTGTGAAACTGAGAGTAAACTACCTCACCTCCCTGAGCCTCAGTTTCATATTTGTTAAATGAAAAATATAAATAATAGTTGCATTTTCAACATAGATTTGTTGTGGGGAGTACATAAGTCAATATTTGCAAAGCTCTGGCATATAGTACACATTCAATAAATTTTGGCTAAAAAATAAGTAAATAAGTTGCTAAATTTAAAGTAACATTGATATAAAATGTTAAAATAACCGTTTTAAGAGTTTAAAAACAATAGACTTAAATTAAAATATAAATATGATATTGGACAATAAAATGGCACAAAGATGAAAGAAAATTTGATTTAAGTATTCCTAGATCATTGCGTTTTTTTCTTAAACACAGGAAAGGAAAAAAAAAGAAAATAAAGACAATGGAATTAATACTACAGAACAAAGAGTGTGATCTCCTGACCAGCAGCATCAGTATACCTGGGAACTTGTTAGAAACACAAATTTTCAGGCCCCACCCAAGACGTTCTGAATGAGAGACACTCTGGGGTTGGGGTCCAAGAATCTGCTTTTACAACTCTCCAGATGATTTCAATGCACAATAAAGTCTGAGCAGTTCTTCTAGAGAAGGCAGCAAAGAAGGAAGGGGGAAAAAGTCATCACAATCTAAAAACACAGTAAAAATCCAAATGCATATCTGTTTTTGAAGAGATATCAAATTGCTTTTAAAAATCTAGTTGTAGACTTTTTACATGAAAAATACACATAAAAGTAAGAACCCACAGTGACAGAAAGCAAAGGGATGGCAAAGATGAATCATATGTGGTAGATTGTAGTACTGTTTCCAACTGTTGCCTGTCCTTCTCTGTTAAGGTATTAAACCTCCTTTTCCATTTTGTTCCTTTCATCGGTGGAATCTGGGAACACTACCATATGCCACATCTGAGTTTTAACACCATTGCATTGTTCTGCTTTTACTCCTTTGCCATGAGATGGAGATAGAGGCTGCTCTTTCAGCCTGGTCCCAGAATGAGAAAACCTGGAGCAGAGTTGAAGCTGACCTTCATCCAACAAAGTCAAGAGCAAGAAATAAGCATTTTTTATAATAGAAATCCTCTGAGATTGTAGGGCTATTTCTTACCACAGCATAATCTAAGTAAAAGTTGATTGATAAAGAAAAATATAACAGAATAAAGCTAAACAAAGAAAGCTGGTTTACCATATTCGAATTTTTGCAGTTAAAACATTTATTAGAAATAGAGTCTATGACTGCAGTGACCTCACCCAGAGCAGCCCACCCCAACAGTAGGGCTACAGAGTACCCCAGGATCTCTTGCGGAGTGCAGAGTCCTGCCCATGACCTCAGCAGCCTTGCCCAGAGTGGCCCACTCTGGCTGATGAGCTGTGGAGCAACCCAACATCTCTCTTGGGGATATATGGGTTCTCCCATGACCCTTGAAACTTGCCCAGAGAGGTTTGCTCTAGCTGGAGTGATGCAGAGCACACCAGCATCTTTCTTGCGGACACAGGACCCCACTCACAGCCCCAGTGACCTCACCCAATGTAACCAACTTCAGCATGTGGGAGCTAAAAAAAAAATGAGATTTTTAGAAGTAGAGAATAGAACTGTGGTTACTAGAGACTTGGAAGGGAGGGTGGAGGGGGAATACTGAGAGAATGCTTAGTGGACACAAAATTATAGCTAGATAGGAAAAATAAGTTCTAGTGGTGTATAGTAGTGCTAGGCATCTGTAACTAATAATAATTTATTGTATGTTCTCAAATGGCTAGAAGAGAGGAGCTCAAAAGTTTTCAACTCAAAGAAATGATAAACTTTTGTGGTAAATTTGCTAACTACCCTGATTTGATCATTACACGTTGTATATATGTATTGAAATATAACTCTGTACCCCATAAATTTATGCAATCAATACATTTCAATTAAAAATTATATAAATTTGGGCCAGCCCCATGGCTCACTCAGGAGAGTGTGGCACTGGTAGCGCTGAGGCCGCGGGTTCAGATCCTATGTAGGGATGGCTGGTGGGCTCACTGGCTGAGCGTGGTGCAGACAACACCATGCCGAGGGTTGCAATCCCCTCACCAGTCAAAAAAAAAATTAAATAAATTTGTTTAAGAGATATTATATATATATATATATATATATATATATATGAAATAGAGTCTAATAATCCTCAGATTTTATACCCCTAACATAATAGTCTCAAAATAATAAGAGAAGTTGATAACTTTACATGGGAAAAATTGGCCTAAAACATGAATGATAAGTCAACCAACTTGATGGAAGAAATCACCTACATCTCTCATAATTCTGAAATTAGATATGGAATTCTACCACAATGAAGATATAAATTAACCAAAAGTTTTTATTAGAGGGCTTTTGAAAGCCCATGGAAAAATAGAATTGAAAGATAAAAAGTAAAATGAAGAATAAAAATTAAAAATATAAACATTATTTTTCAACATAAACTTTATCAAGTTCAAGACAATTTTGTGAGCAATGATACCAGCCATTTAGTCCATTCCTAATGAGCTGAGGGTCCTGGAAATTTATACATGTCAGTGAAGTCTATTTTGCATTATTAACTGAAGAAAAATGCATACTCTTTATAGATTTTTTTAAGATTAGGAAGCATGAGGAGGAGCCAGATCAGACTGTAAGATGGATGCCTACTGATTTCCCATCGAAACTCTTGCAAAATTGCCCTTGCTTGATGCGAGAAGTGAGCAGGAACATTGTCATGGCGGAGAAGGACTCTCTGGTGAAGCTTTCCTGGGCATTTTTCTGCTAACACTTTGGATTACTTTCTGAAAATTCTCTCATAATAAGCAGATATTATCATTCTTTGGCCCTCCAGAAAGTCAACAAGCAAAATGATATAAGCATCCCCCAAAACTGCTGCCATTACCTCTGCTCTTGACCAGTCCACATTTGCTCTGTCTGCACTACTTCTACCTCTTGTAAGCCATGACTTTGATTGTTTGATGTTTGTTCTTGCTTCAGTTTAGCAGAATTCATGTTGCTCTGACAGGGGATCTTTTCAAACTGATACCTTATCCTTCTTAGTACCTCAAACTAGATCCTGTTCACACATGTTATAACAAGTTATGCAGAGTTTATTTTGGTGCCAAAAAATTTGCAATTCATGCAGTTTTTGATAATATGAATTTTTCCATGAGCTTTTTGAAAACTCCTCATACTATGGTTAAAAGCGTAGATTGTGGGCCAGGATTGCAGGGTTTGACTCCTAAATCTTCCCATGCTACATGTATGATGTGCCACTTACTTTATATTCTTGGGCTTCAGTGACACCATTTGTAAAAATGAGAAAATATCTCAGGGTTGTTGGGATGTTTACATGAGTTAATACATATAAATTTCTTAGAACAGTACCTGGAGCATAGTAAATATTATTTTTTTAAATAATGACTATTGTTATAATGTTTAGAATGATAATAACAATGATAAGAACAACTAATAATAATAATACTGTTACTGTTACTATTGCTATTATTACTATAGTACAAGCTCATTTAATTTCAGAACAACAAGGAAAAGACACCAAAGTCAAGGGTTGGCTTTTATTCACTAATATTCCTTATCAGATAAAAAAGGTCCCTCTGCTTCCTTAGCTTTGCTACTTAGATCTGTCAGTAGCAGCTTTCTTTACTGCTCTATTTCTTTCACAAATAGAAACAAATCTTTTCCTCATAGGTTGTTTTTGATATTCCAGTATATACCACAGCTAATACAGAGAGACTCAAATGCTTTATTTTTGTGTATATAACTTTCTTTTTCCAATAAATAAAAAAGTTAATTGGCAACTGGTTTCTAATAATTCATTCCTCTCAATATTCTTGGTCCAAGCTAGAGCAGCTATAAGAGTGAGCCTGTGTATAGTAGTAAACACAATCCCTTAACAGCCTGGAGATGGAAAAGACTATCCCTTAAGAGTTACAACACAGTTTTGCATATTTTCATTAAGGAGGACTTTTTTTTCTACTTTGAACATTTGGAAACACATTAAAACAAAATAGACACAGTTTGAAACCTCTCCACACCCTGCAATCAAATGGTAGAACTATGTACACATTTGATCACCGTATCTGATTTTGTTGCCACTGAATCCTCTAGGTGACAAGGGCTTCTGTTACACTGAGCTGTCTGTTCTCTGCTGTCCATTGTTTTACTTCCTTAGTCAATGGGCAGTGTCTCTTCTCTCTGACCTGTTCAGAAGAAAGAACCAGAATCACAGTCTTTTCTATTTCATAAGATGATTTAAGAAAAAAAAAAAAAAAAAGCCACTAGTATCTACATCAACCTGCAGTCTTCCAAAGGACTCACAGTTAAAGCATAAAAGCAATAGAGTCTGTTAGAAAAAGATAAAAAGTGGGCAGGAAAGTACTAAAAAGAAGACTTCATGCTGTCATTTTGCAAAAGGAAGAAGATAATCACGTAATATATTACGTGTTTCTGCACGATATAGTTCTTTAAGTTTTATTTTGGAATTAATCCCCTGAGAAATTGAACACTGCTCACATTTGCCAACTGAATCTGGTTAATGAAGCAGCCTGAGATAAAGTCAAGGGCATCACGGACATGGGCAAACAGGTCGTTAAACGTGATGACTGGTGTGTTGGATCAGGATGGTGAGAACACACATTGACTAGTGTTTCATAGCGTAACGTGTTTTGAAACGTCTTAGAAAATGATTAAAAATGACCTTAATCTGAATAGATCTGAAATGATTTGCTAGGACATTATGTCTCAGAACACTGAATAAATACTGGATTTTAAATATAGTTAGACGGACAACCGGAAATCCTGGTGTTTGATGATGAGCAGTGAACCATAAACCTGCTCAGCCTATTGATGCAAATGAGCTGGGAGTGTCCTCCTAACTTGGCAGTGAGAGGAGGCGCCTCTGCTACGTCATTCGTTTCCCTTTAGGTGCATCATCAGGTCTGTTTGGAAGAGGCTGTGATGCACGGCAGAGACAAATTTGTCAGTTACTGACAGGGCCCCAACTTCCTCCCTTCCGAGGGCCACTTTTTCTCTTTTCAAGAGCATAACAGCCTGCGATGTGCATATAGTGTTTATACATATGAATTTGGGGGGGGACACAAACATTCAGTCTACAACATATGCATAGGCACTTAATTAAGGAGCAAAAAGAAGAAACCATTGGCATCTCCTAAAGAAGAAACAAATTGAGAAAGCATAAGTAACTCGCTCAGGAACACCTGTGACAAATGGTGGAACGCCCTTTTCCACTGTATTTTGTAATAACAATTCAAAATTCCTTTAAATGTAATTGTTGGGATAATGGTTCTAAAATTTAGATCATTCTTATCAGAGAATATCAAAATGTAACATAATTCGTGATTATCTAGTCAATTTGCTTTTCCTACCCAAGATAATTCTTTATTAAAATATAACTTCAATTTACTGAATTAATATTTAAAACTGAATAAAAACACAGATACAATGTAAACAGAAAATAGAAACCTTACGCACTACAAATGTTTTTTTAACTGTCTGTCTGAATAAGAAATCTGAATTGTAACCACCTGTGCTCATATTGAGACGCTGTAGTTCTCGGCTAGCACAGAAGCAAAGAGTAATCAAAAGAGAGTGGTTAATCTTAATCTGTTTTCAACCTTAGGTTCCCCTGAATAAATCCAGACTTTAATCTACCCATCAGTATTTTGATTCAGAAATCCAGGAGCTAATCTTTATTTTCTTCCGTTTTTTCTCTCATGTTTCTCCCATAGTTTTGTCTTCAGATTCTCCCCATTTCAATCAGGATTTACATTTATCTTAGATACTTTTAGAAGGCTTGCTTTCAATGTAATTTACTGCTCTTTTTACCTCTATTTTTTGTAAAGAGAGCTTCTTTTTTGCAAATGTGTTTCCTCTACTCTATATTCTCAGGAGTTTAATAATAGTTGCTGCAAATTCTAAGCTCTTTCCTTCTTGTTTATTTTGGTCTTTTGTCTTAAAACTTTTGTTGGTTAATGGATATTGCCTTTGAACAAATAAAAAATATTTGAACACAGTTTTACACTGATCCATTTTAATCAATGAAACCAAATTTTGCATAAGTGTGCAGTAATAGATTTCCAATGAGACTTTCTACACTGTGTGAAAAACCGTACTTTAAAAAAATAAACTGTGATTCATAAAGGAGCAAAACAGTAATGATTTGAAGATTAATTTTGTGTCATGCCAATGAAACATTGCTCTTCTGCCAACTCCACAATGATGTTTAGCCATGCTAAACTTCCTACTATAAAACTGATCTTCTAGCCAAATCAAAATAGTTCCTTTCACAGAAATACTTACTAGGGACAAATGAATTTAAACAATAAGGTAGATCCAGCCTTCAAGATGACATAGATTCATTTTAGCTCCAAAGCCAATGTGGAAAACCAAAAGATACTCTTTTTTGAACTATCCTAAGCCATTCAGAAATTACTTCATGGCATCTCCTTGGAAAGTGTTCTGATTCTCAAGTCCCTTAAAAGATAGTGCAGTGATTAACAAAACCAAGGAGGTAGAAGGCAACTTCTACCTGCAGAATCTGCTGGAATATGTGTCAACCTTAAATACATAGACTAGAATGGATCTGGCCAATTCCCTTTGGTTCCAGCACAATTCCTAAACCATGCTGTGCTTTGAAGCAAATATGCAGGCACCCTACTTTGCAAGTTTGCTCTGCTCCTGCATCATGACTTCTATAGTTATATTTTAAGGTCTTTCCAGATAAATTAGAAATCATAAAAAGTTGACCACAGGAATTTCCTTCAGCCTAAACTCCACCTGGAACATGAAAATGGGTCCGAGTGAGACATAGTAATTCATGGTTCATGGTTGATTATGATAGCACAAATACATTGTGGAGCACTGCTAATTGTAAATTTGTTAACTAAGAAATTCCAGAGATGTAAAGTTCTAAAAAAAAATTGGTGAATTTTGCTACCCTTTCCTGCCAGGAACAGTACTTTGTTTTGCATTGAGTACAGTGGAGCTTTTAATAAAATAATATAAATAAAATATAAAATAATATCTTAATACTGGACATCTTAGGCACCAGTGGTGAGAATTGGCTTTGTACCCCATGAATATTCATAACCAATAAAAACAAAGCAAAACATTAATAAAATAAAATCAAATAAAAATAATAAAATAAAAAAATACATGTATGGTTATGATTTAGTACTTGAAAAGATACTGAAACATATTAGCATTGAAATTTTCTCAGAACCAGGCAGTTTTGCTGTCTGTGAATCATTTTGTGATTTCAGGTATAAGAAAAAAAATACTGGACAATATTTTCCAAATATTTTTGTTTGGTAAACACTTTTTATTCTTATATGCAATCTCCTAAACCTCTTAGCAATTAAAAAAATATTTTTATCATATTGGCATAGTGTATGGGAATAAAATCATTTTAAACAAAATATTTCATTTTTTATCAGAATGTGACTAAAAAGTACGGAGTGAAAACAGGAAAGAGTCTGCATTTATTGGGCTTTGTATCTTCTCCCCTTTACCTGTGCCTTGTCAAAATGACCTTTCCTGCTCTTTAGCCAAATCATGGCTCCCTGTTCACTTTCTAGTCTTAAAATCCAAACCTGCCAAATTTGGAAGTGTATCTTGAATCTAATGAGTAGTTCTTTCCCTCTCCCTAGCTCAGACCTGAGGGCCGAGGGCTGGGAAGGTGGGGCATAATCTTTCTATGAGCTCCCCTCTCCTGAAAGTCTGGCTTCCCCGGTGTATCCAGTCCTTTTTAGTTACCTAGCACTGCTGCCATTTTCTTCGATGTCCGTGGTCTCTGTGTGGCAGGTTCTCTTCTGCTGGGACTTGTGAGCTCTTTGGGAGGTCATGAAGACAGCCTCCTTATGGCACAGTCCCTGGTATGTGTAGAGATGTGCTTCTACTACCCAACCTCTGCTGATCTCTGTTGAGTGCTACCCAACATCGACCACCATGGTCAATCCAGAACTTTCTATGGCGGGGTTCTCCTCGCCAGCTCTCGCCTAGCAGAAAGCCCTCCTGGGCTTCAGCGGTGTCTACTTGGCACATGCTAAACATTTTTATTTTTTCCATCCAATGTGTAGGAATGCAGGCCACCTATTGGTCTCTTTCCCACTCTGCCCTTCACCCTCATCAAATTGACAGGAATGCAGGTACCAAGTGTACTACGTACGCAGATCCAAACTGGGAGTGAAAATGGCAATCTTGGGCTGGCCCCGTGGCTCACTCGGGAGAGTGCGGTGCTGGTAGCGCTGAGGCCGTGGGTTCAGATCCTATGTAGGGATGGCCGGTGCACTCACTGGCTGAGCGTGGTGCAGACCACACGGTGCCGAGGGCTGTGATCCCCTTACCGGTCAAAAAAAGAAAGAAAGGAAAATGGCAATCTCCACTTCTTGCAGACATTCTCAGTCTCTCAGAGAAGTTTTCTACCTCCCCTTCCTCCACCTCCACACATGCACATGGAGACACACATCAATACATCCTCCCTTGGCTTAAGGGATAGAGGGGGAGCTTCAGGTCTTCCCTTCCAAGCTACAGAGGGAGTGGCCATAGTAGTGTACTCTCCTGGGCTGCCAAATCTGTACTCAGATAGTTGCCTTCAATTTTTGTTATTGTCATTTACTTCAGCATATATATGAGAAAAAATTGCAAGCAGGGAAGGCAACTAGGCTATCCTCAAACCTCTAATTTTAGATACTATGTGAGACTAGTGGTTCTCTTTAGAATGTTTGTAGAATGTGGAGACATTTAGTGCCTGTTTGTTTCAGAGAGTAGTTTTAGCTGGATCCAAACACAAGAGGACAAATCCCATTCAACTCTATCATAAAGTTTACTTTAATAAAATATCTCTGATTTGTAATATATGAAAATACATTTCTAATTCATTTCATTTTATAAGCCATTAATTTAAAGGATGACTAGTCAGAAAATACATTTTTAAATAAAATATTGTGTGATGTTTGGATTGGGGCAGAAAGGTAATATAAAACAAAGGTTGAAATTTAAAATGTGGTAATGTATTAAAACATATTCTAATTAATTTCAGGGTTTAATGTTTGAAATTGTTATAGCTTTTAACTTAAAAAATAATCGTATTTCTGCATTTTCATTTTTGGGGAGTAAACTGACTTCTCCCACTTTATTCTTTTTTATTTTATTTTATCATTACACAATGTAATCATTTTTTGTAGCCCTTTGCCAATTTCTCTCTAATCCCCTTCCCCCTTCCCCTTTCCCACCTCTGGTGGCCTCAGTTCCATTCTCTCCTTTTGAAAGTTCAGTAAATTACTGTGATTGCTGTATCTTTCTTTCTTTCTTTTTTATTTGTTTATTTTTAATCTCCTACTTACGAGTGAGAACATGATTTCTGTTTTTTGTTTATAAATCATTACTAAGAAGTAATTTTCCAGATCTATTGTAACTAATTCTCTGCAAATATGTATTATCTTTATTCTCAATGCATGGAAAATTAACTTGAACATAATATTTATGATATGTTCTCATTTTGATACCAGCTTTTGAAAAGCCGTTTTTACAAGCTGGGCAATATATACGATCACATAAACAGAACATGTACATCTTAATTATATTTATACAAATTATTAGAATAATTATAATTTTTATGCTCCTTATTAATTATTTGTATTTCAACATCAGTGGTCCTTGTGCTTTCTTCTTTTATGGATGCATGACTGAAAGAAGAATTCCAAGTTGTATCATGGTAAAAACCACCAGTTGTGTTCTCCATCAAATGTCTGTCACTTCTCAGCTGCCTTTCCTGCTTGTACCCCAGATCTCTAACTGTGGGAGTGTTCCACGTCTTACTCCCTAAATGTCTTCTTTTTTTCTACCTGCTCAGACTACTTGGTGATCTCATTTGGTTACATGGCTTTCAATAAAATCTATGTGCTGTTGAGTCCCACATTGCTAATTCCAATCTGAGCCTCTCTCCTGGTCGCCAAGCTCATATATCCAACTCTCTACTCATCTAAACACTTCAACAACTAATAAGCATCTAAATCTTACTGATAAAATTGAGCCATTTTTATTTTCCTCCAAATCTGCATCTCTCATACTGTTCTTCATTGCACTACATGACAAATCCATTCTTCTGGTTGCACAGTCAAAAAACTTTGTATTCATCTTTAACTCCTCTCTTTCCCTCACACCCCACTTGCAAATCTAGTAGGTTCTCCTGAATATATCCTAAATCTAAATGAGTCACATCACCAGCATGCCCCACTCCACTGCTATGGTGGCTCAAGCCACCATTATCCCTTTTTCTGTCATCTGTTTCTACCTCTTTTTTAATGACAACTTTATTTTCTTGCATTTGTCAATGCCTCTTACTAAGTATTCATTTGTCTGTTCTCCCATATGCACCCAGTAATTTGTTTTTCATTTCTGGGTTAATTTTGTCTTTTTCTTCCACTTCTTTCTTACATTCATCCCACTTTTTCATTTCCCTTACATTTTTGTGTCCATTTTCATTCTTAGTTTTTGAATTTCTGATTCAGGCTGATATTTTACATTCTCAGATGCTTGTTTGAATACATTCAATTTTTTTGGAGTGTAATCTTACAGCTTTCTTGTGTTTCATGTTATTTTGGGGAAGCGAGGAGACATGGCAGATGATTTATTTATTCCTTGATTTATTTTAATTTGTGTGAATTTTTCTGTCTTGAATTTCTTCAATAGTTCTCTGTGGAGTATTATTTCCTTTGCCGATTTTTATGATAGCAGGGTGTTTTACAAGACTGCTAGTTTAGGCACTAACAAGGTCCACGGTTTTCTTTGTTTGTTTTGAGACAGGAGAGGGACTGTGAGTTCTCTGATACTATGGCACCCTTTTTCTCACAGGACCCTAAATCTTCTACTTGTTCTTTTCTCCTCCACAACTCAATTGCTGAAGGGTTTTTTTTCCCTCCTTTTTGCATTTTTTCTTGCTCAGAGCCTATGCAACTGGAAGACTTGCTCCTCTAAACCCAGTGTGTCTTTTAAGTCACAGATTTGGCCTTTTAGATGACATCTAGACCTTTACACCACGTGTCCTTCGAAATCCCTTTCTTATAGGTCATGTGATCTCCTCAGTATATTTTTAGTATTTTCAGATTTCAGTGGATCTGATCTCCGTCTCCTGGTGTTGCTCCAGCTCTAGCTCAGACCCCTTTGCCAGTGTCCTTCCTCTAAGTCCCTGCTGTTTTTCATGGTTGGCTTTTGCAAGTTCAATATTCTGTCTTGAGATTTTTTTTCCCTCAATGTTAATAATCAAGGAATTCCTGATTATTTAATTTCTTGATCCTCAAGCAGATTTAATCACACCCTGTTCCTTGTATAAATGTTCCTAATTTTTTATACCTATCACATCCCATTATATTAATTTTCTTGCTTGATGGCTTTTCTGTTAGAGAGAGAGAGAGAGAGTATAGGGCCTTTGTATTTGTTTTGGTATTCTTTCACTGATGCAACAAATCACCAAACACAGCAGCTTAAAACAACACAAATTTACTATCTTACAGTTCTGAAGGACAGAAGTCCAACTCCAGTCTTACCAGGCAACAATCAAGGTGTTGTCAAAGCTGCGCTCCTTCCTGGAGGCTCTGGGGGTGAATACACTTCCGGATTCTTTAGGATTGTTTGCCAAATTCATTTCCACATTTAGTAAGATCTATTGTCAGAAGTTTGGTTTTGTATAGAGGAAAAGTTTTAGAGCTCTGTACAACTTTAGACCATATAGGCTTAGATAACCGTGTCATTGGCAATATTTTTATACTCCAACAAATAGCTCTTTTCTTTTTTTGTTTCCTTTTTCACTCCCAAACATTTCATGAGAGTTATGCCTCCTGAGGCATTGCACTCTGGGTCTTAAGAGAACATGACTAACATGAAAGTGCTTGAAAGCACCTCTTCCTCAAAAAGTTCCCTGCTTGACCATTGTGTCCTTGTGAGAAGCCTAAAACTTGTGCATCAAATGTTCTATTGACATCTATGAAGAATTCCACAAATTGAAAAGTATTCTACCCCAGTGGTGAGTTTTCAGGCTGTTGCAAAAAATATTCTTCAATTCTGCTTTCTTGAAACATTTTAACAACCTCTTTTCATCTCCACAACACACACACACACACACACACACACACACACACACACACACACACACACAGATAAACCACAACATACACGCACACTAAACCATCATTTTCAGAACATTTAATCAGCTGTTGATTGCTGTTCTTTCTTAACTTCTCTAAATTGTTTTAAGCTCTTGTGTCATTTACTAACCTTCATACTAAAGCATTTTGCAATGCATTCCTGTCAGACAAAAGAGTGGCTCATTTGATTGTTCTGTCAATTGCTGCTATTTGTCATTTGTTACTTTGGAAAATAGGCAGGAACGATTTTCTGTTTGGTCATGTCTGAAAGCCTAACCTCACTCCTCCACTTACAAAAGGAGAGAAGTAGCAGGATAAGGTTTTCTATATTAAATTCAAAACTTTGATATATCAACCTGCTGTTATAACAAGGAAAACAAGTTCTGATTTTCTGCTTAAAAAATGGGATACATTTAGGTATTTAATTCATGTCCTTGACTCTAAATTGACCTTTTCTAAGATTCCACTACCAAATATATATATATATATTATATATATAGTATATAGTATACAAATTTGATTAAGTATTTATCACATATAGAATCAAAAGGAATTTATAAAAGGCTTCCATGCTGGCATGAATTTCTCTAATGAGATTAAAAGAAAAAGATAGCTAATAAAATAAGAAAACTTTTTGAATGAGTGATATTTTAACATGATCGATGTTCAAGTAGAGAACCATATTTGATGTTGCTCTTTTTCTCTTCCTAATGAAAGATCTTTTTTATCTAGATTTTTTTTATCTCAAATGGAGATTAACAGAGACTTCAAAATATCCAGCAAGAGACTAGTCCCCAGATTATCTGCATTTGTTTCTTACATGTCTTCAATTTCTGGGAATTGACTGCAAATTACATCTACTTATTTGTTCCACATTCATTTATTAGTTTTCATATCCAGGTGTTGTTCTAGTTTCCAGAGTGACTAATCAAGTAAGCCTCTCATACTCCAATTTCTTAAAGTTTATTCCTGGGGAGAGCAGAAAAATAACTCAATAATATATACGTGTTATGATAAAAGTATGTACAGAGTGTTCTCGAAATGTAGGAACAGTGTTACATCCAAACATTGGTCTGAAGAGCTAAACTAAGAAGACCATATATGAACCAAGTTTTAAAAGACTATCAAATGTGAGTGAATTTGGGGGGAAAGGAGAAAATCGGGGCATTCCACAAAAAGGAAAGAAACATACTTCTTATTTAGAAAATGAATCATTTCACCCATCTCTAAACTGATCAACCCTACAAATCTGGCTTCAATAGAGAAAGCTCTTTCCTATGAGCTAAACAGAGATTTTCTTTCAATCTTTGCTGAAGCAAATATTTAGGTTTTAACTGGTTTCTTGTCTTCCTACTACGAAATAGTAAGAGACAAAAGTCCATAAAATATCAGCAAGGCCAGTTAAGTAGCAAGTAGTTGACAGTTTTCAATAATGAAAGCATCATCAAGATGTCTTATTTTTTTTTTAATTTTATTTTGTCGATATACATTGTGGTTGATTATTGTTGCCCCTTACCAAAACCTCCCTCCCTCTTCCCTCTTCTCCCTACCCCCCAACAATGTCCTTTCTGTTTGCTTGTCGTATCAACTTCAAGTAATTGTAGTTGTTATATCTTCTCCCCCCCCCCCGGGTTTTGTGTGTGTGTGTGTGTGTGTGTGTGTGTGAATTTATATATTAATTTTTAGCTCCCACCAATAAGTGAGAACATGTGGTATTTCTCTTTCTGTGCCTGACTCGTTTCACTTACTTTATTTTAATAGCTCTGTAGGTTTTAAATGACAGTAAAAGCTTTATATTCTCTAAGCAATAGTATATGGGGAAATATTTTTCTTCACTTTACAGCAAAGTGTATTTAAGACTTTAATAAATATGAAAACAATCTTTATCACCAAATCATAGCAAATTTAAACAGAAGAGCGAGTATAATTAAAAATTACTGACCATGCTGAAGACAAAATACAATTATTTAACATACATTTTTCTAAGTTTATTAATAAAAGCTAAATATAGTGAGGACTAGATTCATTGATTATTCCCACACAAAACTAGTCTTGTCTGCATCTTACAATAAAGTAACACAAAACTGACACAGTGCTATTTTTAATTCTATTACGTAATTTTGTCTAATAACATATTTTCTGTATATGTGATGAAAACTTTTTCACTCTGTTTTCAAATATAGCTCATTCTGGGTCATTTAACTTAAATGTTATTATTCTGATGCCTAAATTTAGTGAAAGCAATAACTCTTGAATCTAATAATTTAGTCAGTAGGCATTTATTAAGGGCCTTCTACATGAAGACCGCTTTTCTGATTAAAATGGATCTAGCCATATTTTCCCTAGATCTTGAAAGGAGAGATGGAAAGAAATTAAAGCCCATGGAGGAGCCACCCAACTTGAACTGCATCTCTTATTTTGCACTATCATTTTTCCTTCAGTTAACAGGCCCATTTGTCACATAATTTGCCCATTTAATTTAATTCCTTGTCTTCCTGTTATTCTCAAACATCTTCCAATTTTCTTTTTGGAAATTACCAGATTTCTTCATTTTAACTAATCTTATACATGAAGAAAACATTATTTGGGTTCCTGTTCTAGAGAAAAAAGTTATTTACCTGAATTAAGTATTTGAATATAGCTGTATTTCAGCCATTCAAGTATTGAATATAACTATTTGAAAAAGGCATCTTAATGAAAAGTACTTAAATCAGGAAGAGAAAACCTTATAGAACATCTTAATGTCTTTATTTCTCCATAAAGAATCTGAATTATTTACACACTATGTGGAGACCAAAAAGTTTGAAAGATAAAACAAATGACAAAAGGCACTGAGTCTATGGGAAAATAAATATTTAAAAGTGCAATGGGTTCAGATTATTGCATTTATATTTAATCTCATTTCTGTAATAAAAATATAAAGGTTAAAGATAATTTAGAGAAAAACACTGGTAAAATAATAATAGGACAAAATTAATTAGCACACAATAAAAGATTCAAAGACTGCAATACATAGAGCTTGCCTCAGAAAGAAGAAAGAAAAATCACAGCTGTAATTACCTGAAAGGTGACTACCAAAAACAAACTCGAAAAAACAAAGTCTTGTATAGTACTCAAACAATTTCAGCTGATCTGCAGCAAAACTGTTAGTTCAAATATGCAGACTACAAAGGCTAATACTTCTGAGATGAAGATTTAGGACTGATCTACTTGGACCAAATACTAGAAAATCATGAAAAGAATGGACCAAGTGCTATTTCTCACATTTTTCTTTGTGAACTCAGAGCTATCCCTAACTGTTACAGGATGTCACAGTTGCTGCCATGCAAATACCTTTCCATTTCTGCCCTCAGCCATCTCTCAGTCTCTCCTGACTCCTCTGACACCTTCACACACACACACACTCACACATTCAGAAACACATAGGCACATACATGCATACTGAACCCACTCACATTCATACTCACACATACTCAGTGACACAAACTCACTCACACACTGATATGCACACGCCACGCCCCCCATCTGCTCCCTGCTTGTCCTGCAGGTCCCCATTCTGATATCTTCAACTCTGCTGATCCTTGTCACAGTCAATGTAAAATTGAAACATTGTTTTCAATATATGCTATTGCTGCTCCTGTAAAATTTTTCTGCAAATTCTGGCATTCTCCCCCTAGAAGAAAGAAGTTTTTTGAGGATTTTTTTTTTGGGGGGGGGGGTTGGATTTGGGGGGGGGAGGGGTTGTTGTTGCTGTTGTTGTTGTTTTAAGAAAGCCTTGAGCTTTTAGCAAGTGGACATTTATTATACTTGTATTAGTGGCCTTATGGTTGGAAAGGATTGTTTTCTGGGCTCCTGAGGAAATGAGCAGACAATCTCATGCATCTGACTCCACCTGCGCAAGGAAGCCAGGCTCTGGTGATAATCTACCTGTTCCTTGACTTGCACTACTATGGAGATGTCTCTGAAATATGCAAACTGTACCTTTTGTAAAGAAAATGCCTTACATGATTAGAACTTTGGAACATTGGAATTATTATTTTTACTAGAATAGAACACTGTGGGAGATTGCATGTTCTTTTTTCTTTATTTTTTAAAAGTATGTTACGGTCTTGATAAAACTAAAAATAAATGGCAAATTAGTCTTGGCATTGCATTAATCAAAACCTGTTTTTGATGCTAAGGTGGAGTGACTAAGCTCAGGAAGAAAATGTTACCCAGGTTAGATGGTGTTGATCATTGAGAAGAGCAGTTGGTATTCAAATCCCTCGAGTCAAGAAGACCTATCACAGATAACTTTTTATGTAGAGCTTGAAATGCCCAGGCAAAGGTTGGAATATCAACCACAGAGAGCAATGAGAGACTTGATAGAAATCTATATTAAACTGTTCTAGAACAAATTTATGCTACATGGAAAAAGTCAGAAACTTCTCTGGGCAGGTGTCAATGGAAAGGTCCTATCCAATTTCTGTGCGGTGATACTTAAGATGGCCCCAACCTCATACCCTTTTTCAATTCTCTGCATAGTAAAATAGGTAAAAGACCTGGGTTCAAATTCAGTCATGGTGCTGACTAATGATATGATGTGGGACACGGGTATGACTGGAACCCTTAGCCATCTCACCCACACAGGCCTTATATTGGAGTCCCATTAATTTATGTTTATGAAAGGCTGTGAAAGGTGTAGAGTTACAAGATTCTGTACAGATGTAAGACACTGTAATGTTTCAAGCAAAGAAAATATCTTGTGGCCATAAATAAGTTAGGAATTGATCATAGTAAAAAATAGTAATGGTTTAATCACTGTCTTTGGTAATTGTAATTTTCCAAAGAGAGAAGATACTTTTAAGATTCTATCCTAATTTTTTTTTTTTAATTAAGGATAGCCCACTTTTTGAAGTTTACAAAAGAAAAGGAATCACATTCTTGGGCTGATCACTTGTGTAATCTAATCTGGCATTTTTTCAACTATTCATTTGTATAGCCTTTATTTTATATTTATTTTTCTTTTGTAAATAAGGTAAGTTGCCATGGAATATCTTTAAACCACTTGAAAATATCATGTCAAACAATGGGAAATAATTGTGGGGACTTTTTTTCACTTGCTAAGTGTAGTTTGGTTTTGGTTGTTTTGAAGGCACATCCTGAGCTCATACCAGTTACTGGGGGCAATGGTTCAGGAAGAACTCCTCCTCCCTCATTCCTCTCGAGCTTGCTTGACTGTGATGATGTTGCTCGTTTTCAGAGCTGGAGGCTGAGGAGTGGTGCAAACACCTCTGCATGGAGTGTCTGGGGACCAGACTCAATGACATCAGCCTTGGGGAGCCCGACCTTCTGGCCGCAGGCGTGCAGCGGGAACAGAACGGTAAGTGGGAGCTTCCTGTCCAGCATCTTAAAGTACCTAATTGTTGTAGAACTGTGAAACTAGAAAGGACATCAGAAATGTTTCTGACCAATTGTTTCTTAAGAGAAAGTAAACTAATCAATTTGAGCTATTAAAGGATTTTCTCACAGTGGTGTAGCAACGAGAGGAAATGCTAAGGTACAACCCAGGTCTCCTGGCTTCTTGTCTGTGACATTACCATTTATCCAAATAATAGGTTATCTCATGGTACATAAGGCTTTTGAATTTGTACCATCCCTACATTTTCTTCTTTGACAGTTGCTATATATTTAGGGTTTATTGTAACAAATTTGGCTTATCAGGTTATCAATAGCTTTTACAGCATTTGACTAATACTGCAAGAAGGAAAGTACAATAAATATAATCGCAAGGTATCAGAAAATTGAGGTTTGTGTGCCTAACATTGTCTGTTTGCTACATTTAACAGGCACTTTTGATGTCTCAACAATTTATGCATGTTCTTGACTAGCACCTTTAAATAATAAAATTTGAGGTATATTTATTATTCAGTGTGTCAATAGTAGTTGATTGTGAGCTCATTTTTGTCCACTTTTTTAATAATTATCTCCACCACCAGGTGGTCTAGTAGTGTGAAAATAGAAACTTTTTCATGTTGCTAATTTTTTATTTTAATTTTTTATTTATTATTAGCATATTCATTCTTACAAATCAAATGTTGCTAATTTTTATGGTCAGTGCTTGGAAAGGTTGAAGGACATTGGTGAAACTTGTCACTATTTCTTAAAAAGAAATTCTGGAATTGTCTGTGGATTATAAATTAGCACAGGTCAAAGTGCACCATGATAGCACTCAGTGATTATAATCTTGTTATGACTAATAACAATGTTGTTAACCACACAAATGTTGTTAACCACACCAAACAATGCCTCCATTTGATAGTTTTTAGAAAGTTACAAAAGTGTTTCTGAAGCTCTTTTTCTAGCTTCCTTTTTGTATTGCAGTTCCTTTCCCACACTCTCAGATTTCCTTCTGTCTGATTTGTTTTCTGAGAGCTAAGCACAGAAGGTCCATAACCATGCTGCTTAAAGTATGCTGCTGATCCACAGTTTAAGAAAAGAAGAAAAAAACTCTTACAGATAAGAATGTGTCAAGCACTACACAAAGGAAATATGAAAAAAGCAAATAAATTTCCAACCCCCTGTGGGTGGAGACATCGTGTGTGTCCTTTAATGTGGACTGTATGCTTTCACTTTAAAGATTTGAAGTTATGTATGGTTTCCACTGAAATGGATAATGTGCTCTTTTGGATTAATAAATTTCATTTCTAATTTGGCAATAATCTCTAAGTAATTTACCTAGAATATAAAGGAAAATTTTCAATGTGATTTTTAGAATAGGCCAAACACAGAATCAAATGCCAGAGCTACATAAAAAGTACAAGTTTTCTTTTTAAAAAATGCATAGTAAAAACAAAGAAAAAAATTCCTGTATATATTTTACAGCAGACCTGGAAAGATATCACCAGTGCCATACATGCTTTTCTTAATAATCTTAATGCTATCCAAAGGTATATATATGCTTTAAAAATAGATTAAACAAATCTATGAGTACAATCATCCCTTGTATCCATGGGAGACCAGTTCTTGGACCCCCATGGATACCAAAATCTGTGGATTCTCAAGTCCCTGATATAAAATGGTATATTATTTGCCTATATCCTATGCACATCCTCCTGTATCTTTAAATCATCACCTAATGCAATGTAAATGCTATGTAAGTAGTTTATATGTTGTATTTTTCTCTCATTTTTTATTGTTGCATTGTTATTTTTTTTCCAAATATTTTTGATCCATGAGTGGTTGAACCTGTGGATGAGGAAATCATGGATACGGAGGGCTGACTATAATTATTTAGCTGGAGAAGGTAGTATTTGGTTCATTCAAATGGGCCCTTAAAGGTACATAGTACCCTGTAATGAAACTGGCAATCTTACTCGCCACTGAGAGAGAGAGACACATTCACTCAGACTCTTTGATGGTTAGCACTAAGAGGAAAATTCTTGGATGGGGAGGATCCCCTTTCCCTGGGAAACACATTCCACTTGGGGGAGGTTCTCTCTTTGACTGTCAAGGCCACAGATACAGCCATCGCTCAGGGCTCTTCAAGTCTGCCTTCTTTTTCTTTAACATGCTTCAACTTGTCCAGTTAATCCTACCTTTCCTCTTTTCCTCTTGGCCCATTTAGAGCTAGCTAAAACTTTTAAAAATTGTCATTCATACTGTAGAAGAACAATTATAAGAATAAACTTATCAAGATTTCAGACTCTACTATTGGTAGCTCAGTAATTCTAGTGTATGTACACTGCAGGGAGAGAACTATATACACATGTGTGTGCACACACACGCAGATTGACACAATTTTTCATGTGCATAGCCCAATTTTTTTGCTTCCTCATCAACAGGCTTCCCCCATACAAGTGATAATTCCATTTTAGAGTATCCCTGAAATAACTTCCAGTAGGCTATGAAACCTCACAGTCAAGACTAAGCTTTCTGTTTAGCCAGCCTGGCCCCTCTCCGTCAGGCCTGAAGATTGCCTTGGCGCCAACACCTCTTGCCTAGATGGTACACCCACTTATTTTACTTAAAATGTGTAAGGAACGTATTTACTGTTTTTGCTGGCTAATTAAAGTCTTTAATAATAATGTTGTCTTTTAAAGCTGTCCTTTCATTGACCCCTAGTCACTATCCCAGACTCTTGAAGCATAGCACCTTTTAAAAAAAACAAAGACATTAACTTCCTAATACATGTTTGAAGTCATTAATATGTATGGATTAAAATACGTTCCTTATGAAATATTTGTCATTACAGAATCAGGATTTTTTTCTTAAGGCATTTTAAAATTAAAGTATATAATTTATTCTTCATTAGAAACATTACTTTATTATTTTGTCAATCATGTGCTTGCCTTTAATTTAGAACTTTTTCTTAAGACATAAGATAGATATGCATACAAAATAGCTGTGATAAATTGCATTCATGTAGCTTGTGGTGACCTTCTGGTATTCTGTCATCAAGGAAAATTGCACTTCTGGGTCTTGACCACAGTATTTTTTTGACATTCAAAATTGCTACTTCTCCTCTAGTGTTTTCCTGACTCTTCAGACAGCTTGATTTTATTTACTCTGAGATTAGCTAAGAATAGACACTTAAGCAAATAATTTTTAAAGGTGAAAGAAAATGTGTGTTGCTGAGATAAAAGTGGTTATTGATTAAATTCTTTGCTATACAGTAATCATTTTTATCTAGTGCAATCACCTGCTTTCCTATCAATACAGAATCTAACACACACTTAAACACACATACACACACTCTCACAAATATACACTCACACACACATATAAACTTAGACTTCAGATAACAGTGCCACAAGAAAGTGTATATTAAGTAGAAAATTCAAACTTTGAATTCTTACAATTTCCAGGCTCTTCAGGTCTTCTAGTAGTACTTAAGATTGTCTATACTGACCTTAGAAAATATTAATGTATGGTGTTCTAATCATAGTTATTTATAAAGGATTCACAGCATATAATAATTCTAGAAAACAAATGTTTCATATTAATTATTAATAGCAAAAGTGAACACTCTAACCAAGAAACAACTCGTTTTTAGGAAATTCCTGCAAATGTAGCTGGGAGTGAACACAGAGAATATGACCAATTTGCCATAGATGCAAGAGATCTCCACCTGGGGAAAGAAAATGGAAAAGTAACCTCAGACTTTGCCATCCAATAGATTCAGAGTCAGATTTGGGGATTTGGTTTTGTCCAGGTCCTAGCAGCTCTGCTTATGAGTGGACTAGAATCAACATGAATTCCTACTTTGGGCCTAAAAACATTTCTAAATGTTTTACCTGGGTTACCATACTAAACATGCTCCCTACATTCAACCCAGACACACGTGAATGCCATTCACTCATTCATTGTTCACCCATCAAATGTTTTTGAGGACCTATGATATGCAAGAACTAAACGGAGAAAATGTAGAATTGAACAAAATATGGTCATTACTTTCAACAAGCTAACAAAGTACTGAAGGAAACAAGACTATAAACAAGGTGTGCAGATAAATGTTTTGTAAAATAATGTTGTTACCAGTCACCAAAAATTCCTCAATAGCATAGACCTGTAAGCGTGTCTTTATTGTTCATAAATAGGTGGAATGCTAAAGGTCACCTGATTTGGGCTGAGTTCAGCTGAAATTGGCTCTAAGCTGCAGACAGTGTCTACGTGTGTTGCATGTGTCACTCCTCCTCCTTACACTTGCAGCTTCCCTAAGCTTGTCCTCAAAACAAGAAATAACAGTAATACAGTGACAGTAATAACATTAATAACAGTAACAGCAAGTTCAAATTTGTAACATAATTTAAGCCCCTGCATATTTCATCTCCACTGACATTCTACTGGCCAAAGCAAGTCCTATGGCCAAGCCCAAAGTCAAGAAGCACAGAAGTACACTGCACCTTTCAGGTCATGACAGGAGTTAGAATGTGTAACCTAACATGGAGAGGGAGTGAAGAACTGAGGGAAAAAATGATACAATCTACTATCTGAGGTATAGTAAAATATGCACTAAAATAACAAAAGGAATGTGATACAGATAAGATCAACGTAGGCTAATCAACGTAGCCTACCCTCTTTTGTTAAATTACTTTTTATTCCTTCAACTAAGTTTTCTCAATCAGGCAAGTCTGGAATTCCTAATGTCCATCAATGGTTAAAGTCAATATTAACCAATATTACCTTATCCATGTGGAAAATGGCCAGTTAATGACAAAACAACCGCAACAGTAACAATAAACCTCTCTCTCAGCAGTCGAAGTAGTAACAGTAGTACTTCCTGGAGGTCACTATGTGAAATGCTACAGCGTATGGATGGGATTTTATAAATGCTGACATGGATATTCCTAGGTTCTTTTCCCCTTGAAAAAGTTGCTTTGCTCAGTGACATATTATGAACAAAATAATAGACCTGGAAAACTCTTTCATTACTCGTTATAAAGAATAAGTGTAAGAGTGAATATGGTTTATATTTCTGGGTGCTGCAGTGTTGGGTACATGCATATTTATGATTGTTATGTCTTCTTGCTAGATTGACCCCTTTATCATTATATAGTGGCCTTCTTTGTCTCTTTTTATGGTTTTTGGTTTAAAGTCTTATTTTATCTGATCTAAGAATAGCTACTCCTGCTTGTTTGGGGTTTTCATTTGTGTGGTATACCTTTTTCCATCCCTTTGCTATTAGTATGTGTGCACCTTTACTGGTGAGATGAGTCTCTTGCTATTGTTGCTTTCTAATTAACTTACTATAAGTAACAGCAACCAAGACAAAGCATAGACAAAGAGATCAATGGAACAGAATAGAAGAAATAGATGGTCACATATATAGATAAATATTTTTTGACAAGAACACAAAAGCTCTTTTACATAAGCTTATTAGTCATTTCAATGAGAAAAGCAAAACTTCTTTAATAAATTGTTCTGGAATGATTTGATATCTGTGTGGGAAACAATGAACCTGAACCCCTATTCACACCATACTCAAACATCAATTTAAGATAAATGCAACTTAGGGATATACAAAGATTTCTTATACAAAATACTGAAAGCACAAACCATAAAAAGAAATAACTTAATTGAGACTTTGAACTTTACCAGAATTCAAACTCACACTCATCAAAAAAGCACCATTAAAATTTTTTTAAAGAAATAAAAAATAAAAAGGAAAGCTACAGATGGAATAAATTAGGGTATGCTGAAGCTGGCTGCTACCAGTTCACAATAACCTACTATGATAGGCAAAAACATCCTACAGTGTTAGAAAATAGATCAGTGGTGGCTTTGGAGGTCATGGGCAACTGGAAAGTGGCATAAGGAAACTTTCTGGGGTGACAGAAATGTGTGTTTTGATGTGCATTTGTAAAAACTAATAGAATGTTATATGTAAGATATGAACATTTCATTGTATGTAACAATATAGTTAAATCTTTCAAGAATGGAGGACTTATTGCAAAATTTTTTTAAAAAACTATTTTTTTTTACCTTCTAGACTTAAATAAATAACATAAACAAAATTAATGAAAATCTGAGTAGACGTATTTGTCATAAACATGGTAGGAAAAGTACCTCGTATATAAAATTCTCACAATCAACAAGAGAAATGGTATACATAATTTTTTATAAATCTGGCAAAAGACATCTATATAAATGACTCTACGTATGGAATATATATGGCTATATATGTATATTTGAATATGTATCTGTAAGGAATTTCTGGAAAGGAATTTGGCTATGTGTGATTCCTTAAAATATTTATAGTATATGCTCCAATGATTCAGGTTTAGTACCCAACGTAAGTTAATAATCAAGGACATTAAAAACCATATAAAATTTATATACCAGAATTAAGTAAACCTTACGAACCAAAATAAAATGAGTGAATTATTCAGCTAATTGAGCTGAAAGTTTGTTATTTTATTGCAGCTTAATTTATACTAGACAAAAATTGGCTTAGCTCAAATGTTCATCAAATACATAATTATTAATAAGTTATGACATAGCTATATAGTGGAATATTATGCATTCATTAAAAATTTTATCCCCAATGAATATTTAATAGCATCTGAAAATACTTATGCTATAATAACTGCAATGTGTATGGTTAAATACTTTGTATTCAGTATAATAAAAATTGTATGTGAATATTTTTGCATATTAAGATACCTATAAAAGGAATTATCTCTGTGAGGTATAACAGGTGAATTTTTTGTTTTTAAATAATTTTCCATACTTACTGCAATGAATATGATTTACTTGGAAATGCATATAAAATATAGTCAACAGTCATTTTTATAAAGAAAAAAAGAAATTGCTGGGGATTTCTTTTTAAGTGCTGCCAACAGATTGAAGAAATGTTAAGTGTTCCACTTCACAGTGGCCATGTGCATTGAGCAGATGTCATCTGGCAACTGAATTTATTGCTATCATATTATAATAAAATAAATTTTGATGAATTTTTGTCCTGTGGTGAAAATGGAGTCACAATTTCTGAATATTTCCACAAATTTTGAAAAGCGTAAATCATGCTTTGTTTCTCTGGTGGTCTAATTGCATTATACACATCTCAGGATGAGTCTAAGTGTGCAAACACCTGCTTTCTCAGTGTGGTTCAGTTTCTAAAGCTGCTGGAATTGAAGAGTGACTTGTAATATGGAAATTTTGGAGACAAGAATATAAAGAATAGAATGATCATGAAATACTCAGTGTAATATCTGGTTCTGTTTAATTCCTTTAGTATTTCATGTAACTGTTAAAAACAAAACAGATTGCATCAAACGATGGGGTGGACCTAGATTCGAAATTGGGATGAATACTCAGTAATCAAGCCCAAGTGTATGTTCAGTTTTTCACATACCAGACAGATTCTTCTGGACTTATTTATCAGTGCTTAATATTAGACCAATGTCTCCAGTCTTTTGCCTAAATAACATTTAGTAAACTGTTTATTAGTTTTGTATTCTTAATAAAATTTCATGTTTTGAATTGGCATGTAATGATCGTTAAACACAGAGTATAGAATGGGATTTCTTGTTGTCTCAAAAATGTACCGTGGCCCCAGAGCTATGGATAATGGGTGAAAAGCACCAAGAAATTCAAGTATGAGTAGTGGATGGGAGAATTAATTGAAGAGGACTCTTTCAAAGTCTTTCATAGGAGAAGAATAGAAAGGAGGGGGCACTTACCCCTGCGAGCCCAGTGGAAGAGGACAGTCATGGGAACTACTCAGAGAATTTTGGTAGTTTGTCATAATGGGAAACTGACTTTTCACCTCACTCATGCTGGTGGAACTGGAACCATGTCTCCCTGCTAAGGCTGGTAGCAGAGCAGCATGCAGGAGACTTTCCCAAAGAACCTGGATTTAGATCTGTAGTGGTTTCCATTTTTATCATGATGAATCTGAGGTCTGGATGTAGAATAGAGGCTGAGGCTGTTTGTGATAGCCCAATAAAGAGATATGGGTCAGCAGCTGGATAAGATACACCTCACATTTGGTGGGACAAGGATGTGTGAGTTTTCCTGTGGACCAAGTGACTTAAATAGTCAGCTGAGCTTCAGCTATCTTGAAAAGACCACACCAGGACAACTGCCCACCTATGAGAAGAGTCTCCAGCAGACAGAGGATGAAAGTTCAGTAGAGAAAATAGGAACTCTGGGTTGTAGGGTCTATGTGTAGTCAGGGCACCTCCCCTTCAGAGGCAGGGCAGCGTAGAGGTCTAGGGTGTTTGACGAGTTCTTAGGAACTCACCATACACCCCGAAAGAGGGAACTGGCATTTGAATGCCAGCTTTGGCATTAGGAATTCAATAACCAAGAGGGGACTCCTAAGTACCAGCTAATTAGAAGGGATTTTACCCATTTTCCTGTCATTCTTCTCAAAAACAAACACAAAGGACGTTGTGGAATGTGGAGCAAGAGAGAAAAGAGCATTCTCTGCCTTTCTCATTGCCATTGTTGAATCCTCAGCGACGGACCTGACCTGAGAGAAGAGGAGAAACCTCAATTTAGATGAGACATTAAAATTTTAGGTTACACCAGTAAACTAATCTGAAACACGAAGATGACAATATCCATATGGCTGAACGAGAATTAAGCACCAAGGTCTGCTTGAGATAATGCCAGGGGCAACAAGAAGAAATTTCATAGTTGTTTGAGAGCAGTGGTGGAAGAAATGTGAAACTTTTTCCTAAATTGTTTCCTACTAAGTCAGGGTCCTTTAATGGACTAGGTACAGTAACAAATTTAGCTTAAACAGTGTCTTCCATATATATTGGTTTTTCTGATCACATGACATTTTGAAAAAAATTTGTTTGAATGCTTTTGCCATCAGATAATCTCGGTTAAATCTTTGAAGTTATTTTAACCAGTCAGTCTGATATAGAATGAGTTTTACTTTTTGCTTTCGTTTGTTTGATTGTTCTAAAAAACATAACTGAAACTTTGTTTGACTTATATAACCAAAACAAATGTGTTCAGTTAAACAGGTACTTAATGGGCCAGTACTGTTAATCACCTGGGAAAGGAGGAAAATAACATATACAATTCATGAAACTATGTCTACATTCAAGAAGTTTCAAAACTTTTGAGAATAACACAAATAAAGGCAATCTTATTAATTTTGGATTTTATATGATTACTTAAACACATTGATTGTATATTTATATTCTTTATATCATCAACAAAAAAATTTGTGGTCACCCTGCATGAAAGAGAAATTATTAGTCTCCTTATACTGATGAGAAGTCTCGGACTAACATAAATTATAACTTGGTCAATATTACACATGTGAATAGTTGAGAGAAGACTAAAGCCTCAGTCTCTTTTTAATTTTTTTTTCTTCTTATTTTCTGTTTCTTTGTCTTTTCTATTTATATATAGTTTTATTATCATATTTTAAAATCAATAATAATTCCTTAATATAATTAAACATTAAACATGTTTGAATTTCTGCAATTCTCTGCCCCTCTCTCTTTCTTTCCTGCAATTGATTTGTTTGCATCAGGATCCAAACAAGTTCTGCTGGTTGCACTGGTTGCTATGTCAGCTAGTTTCTTTTCATCTGTAGGCTACCCCTCCAAGTAATTTTTTCTCCTTTACCCCATAAAGTTTCCCAAAGTGTGGATTTGCTGGCTCCATCCCAGTAGTATCATTTAACATGTTCCACTGTCCCCTACATTTCCTGATGATTGGTTCCTGAGCCTGAGGCCTGGTTTCACTCAGGGTATGTTTTTATTGCAGGAGGCCTGTTATGTCTGATCATCTGTCTGTGCTGTTAGCAGACATTGATGATCATTTGCTAGATCCATTATTTAAACAGGGGTTGCAAAATACCATATTCTAATTATTTTATTCCCTCATTATTTACTAGCTGGGATACTTCAATGAGTTTTACTTTTGGGAATCACTGGTTAATAGAAACAACTAAGTGAAATTTAAAATTATAAATAGATTATTCAATTACTTAACAGATATTACTAATCGTTACATGACCAGTTTACTTATATAAGTATATGTAATTATTAATTTTATTTGATTTATTTAATTTAATAATGCCTACATATTTAAATTAATGAATTTTAACAACTATTTAAGCTTCTATTCTATGAAAGACCTCAGATTTGAAATTCAGTCAATAGGGCAGAATGGGAGATACAGGTGAAATTTTACACAGGGAATTGTTCAAAGCCTAAATCGTTATGTAATCAAAGATTTAAATAATGCCTTTCTTTTTGTGGGAATTCTCCTTTGGAGCCATGCTAGGACTTTAAGAGAAAGAGAAGATAAAATTTAAGGATTTTACACTCACCCACTTAGATGACATTATTGTTAGAATTTAATGCCCTGGAAAACCCGATGGGTTTTAATATTTAATAATAATCTTCATTTCTAGATATTTAGGCTTAATATTTATTTTCATGTTCCATCCTTTTCTTCTGACCCAAACTTCAAACCCATGACTTCTGGAGTAAAGAGAGAAATGGAACAGAGTGAATAAAAGTGTTCAGTAATCAACTAACAACTGAAACTTACCAGGACCCTTCTTTTTGAAAAACAATGCATTGGCATAATGAACATTTCCCAAATTTCTTCTAACTAAGAAAACTAATACACAAAAGATACATTTTGTGTTCATTCAGTTACAATGCACTGAAAGTTTACTATGTGCTAGATGAACTCCAAAAGTGCCTGGAGTTCAAAACAACAAACTTTGTTTTTTTTTTTAATATTTCTGTTTATCACAAGAGAAACTTAGCCCAGCAGACATGTCTATTTTTTTGTATGGTTCTCCTTTAAAAAACAGTTTTTTATCTGCCCTCTCACAAAATGGAAATTATCTAGAAATTGTTTGAAAGGCTCAACTCCATTCTGTTTTCTGCTTATTAATTTCTTCTCACTAGGTGGTATGTTGCTTCCATCCCTGACCCTTTGCTTCTCACCACAGCTACATCTCCACCACCTGCACCCGCCAGGCTCAGACTAATAGCTATACTTGGACATAAACTGGACCTATTCAAAAACTCGCTCACTGAGAAAGGAATTTAATGGGAAGTGACAACCCATTCAGTCTCACCACACTCTGCCAGGGGCTCTCACTGCCCATTTTTCCTGAGTGGTACTACTCTTCCTGGCCAGACCTTGATCTATTCAATTTGTCCACGCCTTGTTTTGTAATCCCCTCTAGACTGTTCTTGTGGTTGCGACCCTACCCCTGTGTCCCAGGTCTTCTCTGGACATGGTCTATTCTTGTTGTATCTCATAACCCATCCCTAGTGTAAAAATAAAAATGCCTTTGAAAATGTAATTGCAGATTCGGTACTAGTAAGTATCTTTGTTAGACATAATCATTAGTTCAATAAATATTCCACCTTCTTCCTTGCTTTGGCCTTTTCAAATAAAATTGTGTTTTCTCATATAACAGCTAAAATGGGACCGTAAATTTTACCAAAATACAAATTCATGCACAATGTGTTTGGGATTTTTTTTAATTCTATAATTTTATAGTTTATGTGGATGAACACATTTTAATCTATTTGTTTTTATGTAACCTTTTCAAAAATTTTCTTCTTTATACATTCAGTAGTCTTCACAAGATTAATAGAATTTGTTTTCCTATTTTAGGAAATTATTATCATTGTTTGGACAATTGGTTTCCTTCTCAATTCTTTTGGGTACTTGGAAGTGGGTTGTTTAGTCCTCTTTAATGGTAGTTTTATTGTTGTCGATCATCTTAAAGAAAAAAGTTGGAATTTACATATCTTGATGAATTGTAAACTATCTTTCACACACTTCCTTTTTTCTATGCCTTTCTCTCTTCTTTTGTTACAAACGGCATAAGAACTCTTCCTTACCAAATCAGTCATAAATCAGTTAGGACAGGACTAATCTATTTGAGCAGATATTAAAACAGTTTTCAGGAAAAAAATGTGCTTGTTTGTTCTACTGGAATATAGCACCCCTTTTCAAAAGCATTCCTCATGGTTTCTCTCACATTGCTACTTTTCTGGCAATATCTTAAAATGAGTTTCACAAATCAGTTCTCCAAGTCCCCAGAGCAGCAGCAGCAACATATCCTAGAAATAAGTAGAAATGTGAATTACTGGGCTCCAACCCAGACCTACTGTACTAGAAATAATAAGGGTAGAAAGGGCCCAACAATGTGTGTTTAAACAGCCTTCTAGGTAATTTCAGTGCACACTAAAGTCTGAAAACAAGCACTTCAGGCAATAAAAACTAAATGCAGGCTACTGAATTTTGAAAGTGACATGATTGGAGACTGATTTTAAATGCCTCCCTGACAAAATTGTTTCACAAAAGTAAATATTTTTAAAAATTATTTCAGAGGAACTAATTTTAACCATTCAATATTGAAATGGTCTTTCCAATGAAAACCTTAACAAGTTTTAGTAAAACAACATGTTTTATGTTACTAAGGGCATAATATAATTTAGTCATAGCAAAGGCAAAAAGCTGTCTTCCTCCTTATAAGGGAATTCAGTGGAGTGTAGATAGGTAGGCAGGTAACTCAATATGCCTTGTTTTCCGGTGGATTAAATTAGTTTACTTTTCAATTGCATCTGAAATCCTTGAAAATTAGTCATTAGGGGAGAATAGACTTTGAACATTTGAAAACTGAAAATACCATTTCTTGGGAAAATTTCTTTCAAAAGTGGCAAGAAATAGCATGAAAAGGAAGATTGGAAAGCTCTAGATCATAACAAGAAGATGTTAATTGAGTTTCTGGGTTAAAAAGTGTGTGAAGACAGGAAAAGGAGGAAACAGGAGAAAGGGAAGGGACACAACAGGCAAATTGCACCTGCCTGGTGTTTCCCAGAACTGGCCCTGGAAGAAATCCTTTGGGGCAAGTTACTCAATCACTTTATTTGTTTGTAAATGTGCCTCAATGATTTTGATATCGAAAGCCATCTATCATGTGAATCTTATTATATTCACTTATTCAATATTTTCCAGCTTTTTCCAGTATCTAGTGTGATGTTTCTACTTTTCCCTGGTTTATTATTAGTAGGTTTTATCTGCTAACATTTAAATGCACAGACATTTCAGTGATAAGGTAATGATTCTTCTTGGTTCCTTGTTGTAAATATTTCTTGTGCCATCCATATGAAAGACATTCCTGTCAAGATTACTTTCTACATTTATTTTTTTTAAAATATCAAATTATTGGTGTGCATATCAAGGGTCAATATAGCCATAAGCAATAGTAATATTGTTTGTTTGAGTTCTATTTTTATTTATACATATTTATGGTTACAGAGTTGACTGTCAGTATTTGTGTGCAGTATGTGATGATCAAATCAATATTATTAGCACGTTCATCATTACAAATCGTAATTATTTTTGTGTTCTTACCCAATTACTCCCTAACCCTGTTACCCCTCCCCCTTTCCCACCTCTGGTAATTATGTCTGTTTTCTCCTTCTGAAAGTTCAATATTTAGCAATAGTAATATTGGTTAATAATATTTCCTTCAATATTTTGGAAGTATTTGGCAATGATTCTTTGATTGCTATCTTCAGACTCAGGAATTGATGGAAAGGAAAGAATATAGAGGAATGTTTTCCTTTCCACTTTTATCACCATATTTTCCCTGTGCACAACAGATGCCCCTGACATTATGTAATTAATTCCAAATGTAGAAGCCTAACTTCATCAAAAGGGTCTTGACCAAAGAAAAGAAGATTGAAGTTTAGGCATTATCTATTTTCCTGAGTCAACCCATTGGGTCCAGGTTTCATTTATATTCTTATATGAGATCATGCCCTTTTGATTTTACTATGTCTAATCCCATTGAAGTGGGAATTATAGTGGAAATGTGAATGATGTATTTAATGCTAAATGTTAACACTTTACTTGGTTACATGCAGGAATTTTAAGATATATGGAATGTGTATATATTTGGGCTATTTTATTACAGATATTTAATGGGCAATGTCCTTTCTTCATTTTTCAGCTATAGAATTGATCTCAATTTGTCATTTTTTTAGGAAATGAATATGAAATTCATATACATATTAGTTTCATGGGTCAATAATCTAAGTAAAAATTAAATCATCAGATTAACTTTTGTCTAAAAATATCACAGACGCATGAGTATAAATATTTTTCATACGGCTACTAAATTTTAAGCTATCATACTTAAGTTAATCTAACCCATTTGGAGTCTGAATATAGTTTTTGGCATCAGAGAATTCTTACTGGATAAAATACCTGCCAGAGAAAAGATTCTTTCTATTATGCAGACAATTCTAGCTCAGTACCGGCAAACATTCAGTACTTAAGATTGTGGCATTATGATGGGTGATAGCACATTCCTAAACATATCAATTCTCTTCCAACTGCAGCTGCATTGTTATGCCTCATTAAAATGATTAATTCAACAACACTGCCTTTAAAGCATTTTTTACACTTAAATTCTAACTCACAGATATATATCTAAAAATAATACTCAAATTTTTTATCGTGAATCATTATTTTTTCATAATTCTTTAATTCTTGCGTCGCATATTCATCATGATATATATTTATTTCATTCATACAGTTAACCAATAGTTATTGATCACTTACTATAAACTGAAGATATGGTGTTAGGAACTAGGGATATTGTGTAGGGCCTACCAAGTTCTTTATTTCTTGGAACTTACAAACTAAACTTATTTTTCAAAATAAAGTGCACTTAATTCATTTATATGTGAATCAAGGGCTGCAGAATTTTTCAATAGGCTTTGAGAAACACAAAAAGTCACAAAGCAAGGTTTGAAATCATTGCCTAATAATCATATTTCAACCAAAGAATATCCAGGAATGAAAGAAGTGATGTGTTTTTATTTTGTTTACCAAAGCAATGCTTTAAGTTTTGCGGAAAGAAGTAATGACTATCTGCAATTATCATATGCTAAATTTGATCATGACTATAATTTTTTTGAGATACAAACTAAATTACTTTTGTAGTGCCTAAGTAGCTAGTGAGTCAGAGTATGCATTAAATACTTCATGTCACAAAGGTAAAATTGAGTAAGTGCTTGCTTAAATAGAAATTGTATCTATATCATTCATTTAGATTGTGTGAAAAAGTAGACAGTAAGCATCATTTGGGCATAGATCCCCCTTAGCTTTTCTTCTCATTTTTCCATTATGCAATTTAACCATTTAATCCTAACCATAGAGAATGCATGCAATGAAAAGTTGTAGAATGAGTGAGTGAATGAATAAATGACTGAGAATGCTCTGATGAACTCCTTTTCTCATATACAAAGCAGAAAAAGGTAGTGTTCTGTAATGGATATCGATGTCACCAAGATAATGCTTTCTGTAGATACACAGATTAATGCAGTGCTGCCATTAATAGTCACACCTCTTTTTACTTAATTTTCTCCATTCTTTGTTTCTTTGCAGAACGATTTAATGTGTATCTTATGCCTACACCAAATCTGGATATTTATGGTGAATGCACAATGCAGATCACTCACGAGAATATCTATCTCTGGGATATCCACAATGCCAAGGTTAAACTGGTGATGTGGCCTCTAAGCTCACTGAGGAGATATGGTCGGGACTCAACGTGGTTCACGTTTGAGTCAGGAAGGTAAGCACTTACACAGCAACCGAGTGCAGGATGCCTGTAACTGACTCCTGAGGGAAAGGGTCAGCCCACCATTGCCCGGGATGACCCCTGTTTTCGTAAAGGGCAGAAGATACCAAGTACATAATTTCTTCAGATTCTTGTTGATAATGTGAATAAAATTGTATTAATTTCATGCCAGGTTAATTATCCATTCAAAACAATTTCAATCTCTTATACTAGCATCAAAGGAGTTTCATAATTACTTTAATACTGCAATACATTTTTCAATATTATTACAATACTATATTTTTGGCGTATTTTCTTCATGCAATAGGATTTTCATAAAATTAAATAAGAAATAAGTCCTTACTTGCATTAATTTTGTGAGTTTTTAATAAGCAAACAATATTAAAAGGAGTTTTATATAAAATTATTTAAATACTGCTTTTTTTTTGCTTGAGTTAATACACTACTCATTCATCCAGATGTTTATGTTAATAACATTAGTTGAGTATAAAATTAATTTGAAATGTCTGAAGAAATGTTGGCAAATTTATAATTTATGTAATGTTGTGAGAGTTTTAAACCTAGTGTTTCCAGGCAAATATGTTAGTTTCCTGATCAGAGCATATGGTTGGAATCCATAAATGTCTGAAATGAATGCTTGCTTCACAATCATTCATAGACACATATTTAGACATGACCTACAATCAACCAAGTCAATGTCTTTATGCTATGAATCTTTTGTGACTTTGTTGTCATGCATCCAAGATAAGACTTAGGTTTAGGAATTCTAATAAGAAAGTGGTGTTTAATGCATCAGTCTTTACGTAGGGAGCGTAAGTTATCACATACTTAAAATGAATCTGTAGTCTTATAAGCTAATTATAGTGAGTTTTCATTGCATTTGATGTAACAATTTTAAATTCATAATTTTCTTCTTATAAAACTTTAAATATTTATTCAAAGTCAGATTCTAATAATATCCATCTAGAATCATTCTCTTAAAATTAAAAACAAAAAACAACAACAAAGAAAAACCTGAGCTAGAGTAATTTGACCAGTCTAGAGCCATTTTGCACCAAGGTAATATGAAAGTTTCTACCACACTATTTTCTCCAAAGAGCCTTGGATCCTGTGTTTAATTGGTTGCTATAGGCTCATTTAACTGTTCTTTCAGTCGGCCTAGATATTCAGAGTGTAATAATAATCACATTCTGGATAACTTTTGGAAAATAAAAATTGTTCTATGAGAATTAATATTTTTAGGTATGTACACTATTTAAAAAATTATATGATTATGGAAAAGGAATTATATCATATAGAAATTCTCTGATCTAAAACCTATGATACATTTTTTTTTTTTACTGGCCTTAAAAGTCAGCATATATATCAACTGGATGTTTTTATTCCTTTTTGTTGTTTTTTCATCACTGAACAACATTACTTCTAGGCTCTACTCCCCTTGTTCTTTCTCCCAGGTACATCTATTTTTCTTTTCTTATGCAGAACAATTTGACTGTCTTGTGTGCTCCATCATTTTAATAGGCTTGTATTTTAAATAACAAGTAGTTTTCTTTCTTATACAGTGGTTATTCAGAATTTTCACTCCATTTATACCTGTCCACATTAACGTTTTTTTTAATTTCTTGTTCCTTCAGTGTTTGAGGGGAATGAATTTGCTCTCCACAGGTTTTTAAATTGTTATTCTCATCCAAAACACCAAACTAATTGATATACAACTTGGCTTATCTGACAATCATCATGAACTGGTCTTCTGTGATCTTGATTATTTTTAATAACTTTAAGATACATGAAAAAATATAAATATATTTGAATAGATAAGGTCCATAATCATCAAAGTTTTTTGTTTGTTTTTTGTTTTTATTTTGTTTGTTTTTTTGCTTAGGAGATAATTTTTTCTTTTCTTTTTTTGGGGAGTGGGGACTTGCCAGAAAAACTTCTTAATTTTTTTTTTGTTGTTGTTGAAGTGTAATTGATTATACATATTTTGGGGGTAGTATTGACTATCCTTATTTGTGTACAATATGTGACGATCAAATCAATATTAACACATTCATTATTACAAATCATAACTATTCCTTGTGTCCCTTACTTGATTTCTCCCTAATAAAAAGGAAATATCTTAATATATAAAAATCATTTTGTTCCCTCACTCTTATATGCCCTAAGAATCAGAGATAGTTAGGTTTAGATCACAGCTCTATCACTTAACAATTTAACCTGAGCCATTTGACCCCTCTGGCTTTCTGTCTTCTTCTTGTATTAGGAGAATTATAACCTGTACTTTCTAGCAATGTTTGGAGAGGCTGAGCGAGTTAGTGTACATAAAGCAGCACACATCACAGTATTTCCACGTAATAGGCATTTTAAAAATCATGATTATCTACTCTTTTTCAGAAATTATATAATTTGCCTGTTTCTAGTTTCTGAATGAAGCTTCTAGTTTGGTCTGAAGAACTCTCTTTTATGTCCTCAGCCAAAACCACAGGAAATGTGGGGAGAGAGAAACCAAGCAAAAAGCTTGAGGGAAGCTTGTATTCACCTGTTGGAGAGATGATTCTAAATTCTACCTCTATAAATAGAAATCAGTGTTACCTGTCATGAACCAAGAATTTGAGGGCAGGTGAAAATGGAACTGGAGCAACAAGACTTTGGAATACAAATGAGGAGAAAGTACTGAATCACTGTCTTTGTATTAACTGGTGCTTGGGGCATAGCTATGGGATAGCAGGTGCCTATGTCATTCAAAAGTCAATAGGATGTACAAAATGCTCTAGTTTACTAAGGGTGATTATTTGGAACGAGTTTACGCCCCAATGTTACTGTACTTGAGGAAATCAGATTGTAAAGCAACAAAAATCAATCTTCGTTACACTTAAAAATATTAAGGGAAAAATCTAAACAAATTTATTCTTAAAAGCGGCTGTAGCTAAGAAGTGAATTGAATATGGTTGCAGTATATAAGGTTCATATACAAAAAGCAATTTTATCTTACATGCTAGCAATAAATGGAAGTGAAAATTTTAAAAACACCACTTATAATGGCATCAAAATATGAACTATGTATGGGTAGATTGAACAAAATATATGCAAAACCTGTAGATGAAAGGATACAAATATGGTTGATAGTAATTAAGAAAGACCAAAATAAATAGTGATACAGACCAAGTTCATGAACTGAAAAACTCTATATTGTTAAGATGACAATCCTCTCCAAATTAATTCATAGATTCAATGCAATCCCAATAAAAATCCCAACTAGCTTTTCTGAAGTAAATGGAAAGTTGATTCTGAAATGTATTTGGAACTGCTTAAGACCTAGAATACCTACAACAATTTTGAAAAGAATGTAGTTGAAGGATTTCCTCTATCTGATTTGTTGTGTTTTTGTTTTTTGACAGTTTTTTTAAATTTAAACATAATTGATTATACATATTCGTGTGGTACAGATTTGAATACAATACCTGTGTACAATATGTAGTGATCAAATCAGGATAATTAGTATACTCATGTTTACAAAACGTAGTCAATCTTTGTGACACTTAACCAATTTCTTACTTAATCTTCCTCCCCTCCCCCTTTCCCACCTCTAATAACCATAGTTCTCTTCTCTCTTTTTTTTTTGAAAGTTCAGTGTAATATTGTGATTGTTGTTTCTTTCTTTCTTTTCTTTTATTTATTTTTTAAGCTCCCACTTATGAGTGAGGACATGGTATTTCTCTTTCTGTGCCTGCCTTATTTTACTTCATGTAATTTTCTCTAAGTTTATCCATGTTGTTGTGAATGGCAAAAAAGTTCTTAGAGCTGATAAATGATTTCAGTAAGGCTGCAGGATACAAAATCAACACACAAAAATCAATAGCATTTTCATACTTCAATAACCAACTAGCGAAAAAGAAATCAAAAAAGTAAGCCCATTTAATAGTCGCCAAAAAAATAAAATGCCTAGGAATCAATTTGACCAAGGAGATGAAAGATCTCTACAATGAGAACAACAAGTCACTGCTGACAGAAATTAAAGAGGATACAAAAAGATGAAAAGACATTTCATTCTCTTGGATTGGAAGAATCAACACTGTGAAAATGTCCATACTACCCAAAGTGATCCACTCTCTGATTTTAAGACTCACTACAAAGCTATAATAATCAAGAAGGTTTAGTATTAACATAACAATAGGCATTGCAATCAACAGAAAAGAACAAAGAGTTCAAAATTAGACACCTGTATATCTGGTCAAATTATTTTTAAAAAATATGATTAGGTAATTCAATGTGCAAAGAAAACAAATGGTGCTGGAACAACTGGATATCCACTAGGAAGAGATATGAATCGCAGGTTTTACCTCACTGCTGTGGACTGAATTGTATCCTCCAAAAATTCTTATGTTGAAGCCCTAACCTCCAATGTCATAGTGGTTGGAGACAGGGTCTTTGGAAGATAATTGGGTTTAGATGAGGCCAGGAAGGTGGGGCCCCTTGATGGGATTAGTGTCCCCACGAGAGACACCAGAGAGCTAGCTCTCTCTTTTTCTCCCCTGTACCACGTGAGATCACAGTAAGAAGGTGGACAATCTACAAGCCACAAAGAGTGTGACCAGGAACTGACCTTGCTGGCACCTTGATCTTTTGGACGTTCCAGCCTCCAGAACTGTAAGATAATACGTTTTTGTTTTTGTTGTTTAAGCCACTCAGTCTGTTGTATTTTGTTATATCAAGTTGTGTCAAACCAAGCTGATACAACTCGCCATACCCGAAAATTTAGCTACAAATGGATGTAGACATAAACATGAATGCTTAAATTATAAACTTACAGAAGAAAATATAGAGGAAATATTTGTTAACTTTGAAATAAGCAAAGATGCCCTAAATACTACAATGAAAAGCACAATCTATAGAAAAAATATTGATAAGCTGGGTGTCATCAAAGTTAAAAACTTCTGCTCTTAGAAGACATCCTAAAAAAATTGAAAAGAAAGCCATATCCAGGGGGAAAAATCACTCATAAAATATATATCTGACAACTCGCTTATATTCATAATCCATACCGAACTCTTACAACCAAGAAGACAATCCATTAATAAATAGGCAGAAAAAAAAGAATTTGGACAGTTTACAAAACAAGATATACTGATAGACAATACACACAAGACAAGATGCTCCTCATTGTCAGTTACCAGAAAATACAGATTAAAACCACAAGACACAACTACATCCTTCCCCTTACCAAAAAGAAAAAGCACTGACATGACGATGTCAAATGGAGCTGCAGCAACTCTCCCTCTCACTGCTAATGTGAATGGAAAAGGGACCACCACTTCAAGAAGTTTTTTTTTATGTGCACCATATGGCAGAGCAGTTTTACTCCTAGATGTTTACCCACCCATCCCCGACAAACCTGTAATGCTTGCACCTGGATGTTCATAGCTCTGCTCATAACAGTCAAAAACTGGGCTGTTTTTGGATACACAAATAGTTATACAGTGGAATACTACCCACTAATGGCACACAATGTGCATGAATCTCAGAAACATTATTCTAACCAATATGTAAGATTCCATTTGAAGAAAATTCTACAACAGGCCAAACAAATTTATAGTGATAGAAAGCAAATCAATGATTGCCTGAGTTGGGGGTGGTGGAGAATAGACTGCAAAGGGGCACAAAGGAATTTTTGGGGTGATGAAAATGTCGTATAGCCTTAAATTTGAAGTTTTCTCACCACACAAAAAAAATGATAAGTATGTGAGACAATGCATTTGTTAATCAGCTCAATTTACCCATTCCACAGTGTACACATATCTCATAACATCGTGTTATATATGAAAGATGTATTCAATTTAAAAAAATAATTTAAAATAAATAAGTAAATAAGGTCCTGTATCTTGACATTTGTTAAAAATCATGGAACTGTTCACTAAACATTGGCCCATATTATTCTATGCAAATTATACCCCAAAGTTTTTAATGGGAAAAGAAAGTAGGAAGAAATTTACTTTTCTTATTTTATACACTACTACACAGTTTGAATGTTTAGTACTGAGCATTTGTTACTTTTATAATAAAACACTTCCTCTGGAAAGAGTGGAGCCAAAAAAGAAAGAGAAAAACCCCAAGTGCTCTCTGGATAGGGTGTTTTGAAGTTGTGGAATATGACCAGGTCTTTACTCCTCGGTAGCTATGGTAAGATCAGAAGTCTGTTCCACAACCGGGGCAAGTTTTTAACTTTTGAAATTTTCCTTGTACATCTCCATTTTTCCTTAGTATTGAGATTCTTCATGCTTTACATTGTCTGCTTAAAAAGTTAATAAAAACTTTTGAGGGAGAAATGGAAAAGTTTAAAATCATTCATAATATCTCCATCTTGGCATGACTGCTTTTAATATTTTGGTGCACTTCTGTCCAATATATTTTTAAATAAATATAAAAAATACATTTATCCTAATTTTTCACTTCATATCATATTGAGATCATATCATATCTCTGAGCCCTTTAAAAATCACAATCCTAATGGCTGTATGATATCTGAACATATGGCTAGGTCATCATTAATGTGACATGAAGATGCTTCTAGAATGAACTCTGACAAATAAGTCCACACTGACTATCTGTGAAAAGATGTGCAAATCTCTGATTATGTCCATGGCAAAGCCCTTTTAAAAAGAGTTACTGGGTCAAAGGTGTGAACCTTTCTTAAAGGTTCTTCATAGCACAGCAAATTGCTTTCAGGGAAAGGACCATCAATTCATACACCTAATGGTACAACAACAGTGCCCTTCTTGTCCCCATAAACACAGGCATTAAAATGAGTTAAGATCTTTCTATTTTGATAGAGAAATTTGGTATCTCATTATTTTTTCTTTTGCTTTTTGTATGTTTCTTTATCTTTGAGATTGGAGATTTGTCTCATTTTACACAGTTCATTTGTATTTTTTTTCTCCTTTGAGGGGATATTGACCATAATTTTGTGCAGCTATTTTGTAAATTCTGGATGATTTCACTCTTTTAAAGGAAGCCAAGGGTGGAGGTTTTGTCTGTGCTAGATTCAGGGAAATAAAAGTGGAACATTGTTCCCTGGGTCTGGACTGGATGGAGTATTGGTGATGAGACTGAAGACAATTTAGAGAGCAGCTTGGTGGGCAAGGCATGGCCAGGCATCCTAGCAAGACTCAACCCAAGTCCTACATTTTCTAGCTCATTGAACAGGGCACATTATTCAGTATAAATTTTTATCAGTCCATTTATATTACTATATGTACTGGAAAATAATAAAATTGAATATGTCAAAATACTTTTTCTCACTGAGAAACTTTTTCAAATGCATTGTTAAATTCTGTAAAAATGAACAGTAGAAACGGATCTAGATCACTTATTCTGGAGGAACATACCTCATTCACTCTTGTAATTATAATCATAAGACATAAGCCTCAGGGAGCACACGCCCCATGGGAGGACAGAAGGAAAACAGTGACCAGGAAGCTTTCAGTGGGAATTGTCCACAGTGGGGCAAGGCATTTGGGAGATGAATTCAGTCTCATGTCAGCTCAGAGCAACTTTGCATTTTAAAAGTAAAAAATAACCAATCTACATGCCAGCTCTATATTCTCAGAAAAAGAAGAAAAGAAAAATCACAAAAGATATCAGACCTGCAAAGGAAGTCATAGGATTCATGACTGTGTGCAATTTTATCCTGCAAAAGATAAAACTACTTTTTTAACTGTTGACTTGACATTTTTATTTTAGAGAACCTCATAATATTGTAAGCAAAAATCAAAATAAGTTCAAATGCATGCACGACAAAATTCAAGTGAGCCTTTTTATTGTTCAAAACACAGCCTCCCATATTCAGCACAGTGCTTAATATAAAAATATTGGTGTTTAAAATAAAGATCTTAATAACTTTGATAATATTGTCTCTACTTAGAAGCCTGGAGAAAATTTGGTTACAGATTTATAACAACTGAAAGTTTAAAATAATGCTTAAATATCGCAATGTGGTTCCTGTGGAAAAATGGGTCATAAAAGCAAATGCTATACTCGCGTGTGGTATAGTTAAGGATTCTGTGATGTCATAGGTAGGCTTAGTTTATTCCTAAACCTTTCTTGGTCAGGGATACGAAGAGAAAGCCTCTCTTCTCTAATGCAGGACCGAGTAGTTAAAAGAAAAAGTAAAGCAGAGAGTTCTTAAATATGACACAAAAGCATAAAAACATATACAATACATAATATAATAAATATATAGTACATGAATATATAATATATTATAAGGTATAAGTTAGCTAAGGAATTTTCCAAACATTGTCACATACAGAGTCCAACTGTTCTGAATCAACCAAAAGTTATCAAGACCCTTGGTTCTTTTATTTGTCATCAAGAGTGTTAGTGGCACATATTTCTTCATAAAAGAGTGAACTGCTGTGACTCTAAGATTTTCTTTGAACTACTGATATCTACTTCTGCAAGTTTTATGCTGGTTGGTGCATACTTTATCTACCGGAAGTTGTTCTTAGTAAGTCTTTAGATAGAAAGCAGGACTCGTATTACTTTTTCAAATGGCTCTGAGATGTTTCTTGACTGAATCATTGAAGAGTGCAATTAATTAAGCTGAAATGTAACTGAACTCAAGAACTGAAGCATCAGCATTGCACATGACTTCAACTGAAGTAAGGAAAACTTGAGCAGGTGCATGAAAGCTACAGCAGTCTCATCACTACCACCACCTGACAGCACCACTGAATGCCGCTATTCAATATAAGATGTCATAAATAGTCATAAAATCCACCCCAATTTCAAAAATGCTAACATGTAAAAATATGGGCACCCATTGAACGAATGAATTAATCAACAAATATTTCAGTTGTTCTAATAAAGACAGCTGAGTGTGGTCTTAAGGGGGACAGGAGTCTCAGGGTGAAAGTGATAACCCTCCCCCCATCAGAACTTCAGAATTTCACATCTCTCTCCATTGATTTTATTCCCTTGACTACAGAAAGCAGCCCTTGATTTAACAACTATTAATAAAGTTTAAGAACTTTCTGAAGAAGAAAAAAGCCAAAAGGAAGACCAAAAGTGTCATTGTGATCCCTATAGACCAATTAGTGAAATGCAATTCACATTCAAGTATGTGTGGGTTCAATAAAAATGTATTGAACTTTAAAGTTAATGGAGCAAAAAACTAAGATCAGAGTCTCCATTTCTTGATAAGAACAGTTTCCTAAGTCATTTAATTAATGCTTTATTCTAGGGAGGAAAATTAGTCCTGGTATTATTAGAGCAAGAGCTTTCCCAAATTAGACACAGGGTTAAAAAAAAAAGGCTCTAAGATCCTAAAAGACTTTATCTTATCATTGCTTCTTTGGAACTAAAGGAAGTGTTTACACAGACCTATGCTTTTTTAACATTGCATTCATCACTGATGCACATTTTCACAAAGGCCTTTCCTATGCCCTAGATTATATACTTAAAACTCAATTAGAGATTAAGATCTAATATTTTTTACATTATGGGCACCATACCCATAATGTAAAAAATTCTTTGCTTATGTCATTTTTATCTAAAAAAGATTATATTGGGCACCATATCTGTAATGTAAAAAATTTCATTTATTCTCTGGGCTGCTTTTATTTATTTGTCAAACACTATGATAAGAAGGAGAGAAATAAAGATGGGCAACACATAATCTCTGCCCTTAATGAGCTTTTAGCATACTTGAAGAGACAGATCAAAGAATGATTACAATATAATGTAGGAATTGTAATAAAAGAAATTACAGGAGGGTTATATATTAAGAAAATAGGTTGTTATGCTATGTAATATAGAAAACAATAATAATTCCAAACCCAAATCTCAATGTCTGAACACAACAAAGGTTTCTTTCTGATCAAGGTTTATCTGTTGCGGGCTTGGACAAGTCACTAGGGCACCTGGATTCAGAAACCCAGGCTGCTGTGACATTGTGACTCAGATATGTCAATTCTGGACCACCTCAGGTGCCACAGCAGAGGAAGAGGGTCGGGAAGTCTTCCAGCAGGCATGAATTATGTCTCCCGCAAATCCATAAATTCAAGCCCTAACCCCCCATGTGACACATAGAGTTAAAAATAGGGCCTTTATGGGGGCAATTAAGGTTAAATGAGGTCATAGGGCAGGGCCCAATCCCATAGCATTGGTGACTTTATAAAAAGAGGAAGAGAGATTCCCCCACCTCCATGCCATGTGAGGACTCAGCAAAAAGGTAACCACCTACAAGCCAGGAAGAGAAGCTTCACCAGAACTTGATCAAGCTGGCACCATAATCCCTGATTTCCAGCCTCCAGTACTGTGACAAAATAAATGTCTATTGTTTATGCCACCCAGTCTATGGTATTTTGTTATGGCTGACTGAGTTGACTAACATAAAACACATACATACTTTGGCACAGATGCAATGTATGTTACTTCTATTAACAGCTCATTGTCCAGAACATTGTCTCACACACCCCACCTAACCGCAAGGGGCAGGTAAATGCAGGGGAGCATGTGGAGTGTTTGGTAGGCATTACTGTCTCTGCCACAGTCAGCTCTCTGGTCAGCAGAGATCCCTTTTCTTCCTTCTTCCTACATACTCAGTCTTTCTCTAAGGAAGACAACCCCCCAAAATAATTCAGCCAACCACTGATTCTAATGGTGTGTACATCAGGTCCGGATATGATTTCTCTTGATTCCAAATTAATGATCTAAAAAGATTATTTTTCTGATGCTAGACACTCCCTCCCAATGAACAGTGGTCTAAAAGAGACAAAAAGCCTCCCACTGCAAACACTCCCCCACAAGAAAAAAAGGACTAAGAAACCAGCCGCAGGCAGGCACTGGTCCTGGTATTTCTGAAATGCTGCTTACTAGGTATCCTGAGGGTCTTGCCCTCTGCTTCCTTGAGAAGAGTTTCCTTTTGATTATCCTCCTTAGCCATATGTGAATTGGACATTGGGAAAGTGTTCTCCTTGGGAAGAAGCTTATGTTTCAGAGAAGGTTATGTTTCAGATCTAAGGGTTATTGAGTTGTAAAAAAAAAAGTCATAAACATTTGATTTGAGGATATTTTCCCTGTAAAACTTTGTCAAAATATTACTAGGTCACTTGGATATTTAATTCCACTCGATCACATGTACCAAGGGCAATAGGCACTCTTTGAAGAGTGTTTTTTGAGACATAATTGTTTGCTTCTTCCCCCAAAACCCTCTTTTGATTTGAAAGGTGCTGCCTTGACTTTATCAGGCTTCTATAGGAGCAGCTTTCACTTAATCAATGCTTTGTATATGTCATTTTTATCTAATTAAAAGATTATACTGGGCACCATACCCTTAAGCTGCTTTTTACCTTGATACAACTTAATCAATTGAGAAGTTTTCTCAATAGATATGGAGATTACAAATTTAGTTGGCTCTTTTCCTTAGGGCTGTTTTAACTTGCTTTTGTCACTTAAAGACTATCCGAAATTTATCTGCTACTTTTCAGTGTCTTAACATAGTTATTTTTGCCAATTTGCAAGGTTTAAATTTTTCAAATCCTTTTTATTTTTTCTTACAAATTCTCATATTCTTCCTGGGATACTCTTTCTTTGTAGCACTTTCTAATCAACAAACACTGTTAACATTTTGTTAGCTAGCCTCTTCCTCTAGATGTTGCTGGGGAAAAATAATTAAAAACCAAATCTTCTCCCAACCTGGAAATTCTCTCCACAGAGATAGCAGAGAAAAAAAACACTGTAATTATTGAATACCATTAAACCAGAATGAAATGTGCATTGAAGACAATCTGCTAAGAGACTGCAAAGAGAAAGAGAATCTCACTCTTTTAGAAAACCAGGAAGATAAACCATTGCATCCATGTCTTCAAGGTAAACAATAACTAATCTCAAGTAAGAGAACTTGACAGCACTGCGTGTCACACATGGCTTATCCTGGTAATTGGAGTGACCATCTACATTAGCTAATTGGCTTTATTCAGAGGAAAAGCAAACTTCTATTTTTATAACAGGAGAGAGTTTTACAACTTGGAGCAAGGTGGCCCTGAAGTTAGGTACCCATGCTCCCACAGAAACTGGGAGAGGAGGGTACAAGCCCCTTATGTTTACATTTCAAAGAGATGGCTCCTGAGTCCTTGAGAAAGGCATTGCAGTGTCTCAAAGCTGGCACACACACAAAAAATAGAACAACTATCTAGTTTTCAAAAGAATTTTATACATTTCAAAGAGAGGAGAAAGTATTTACTATTATACATTTTCTATATGAATGCCCTAAGAAAAATGAAAGGGAGAGCAATCTTTTTCTATTCCCCATTTTCAAAAGGGAGAAAGAAAAAAGCCTTTTATTTTTAATTTGTATTTATGCTTACAATCTAGAAGTGTATTGGACATTCATTCAGTTAGCCTACCCATTATCACAATTTTACTAAAAAGCAAGAGTTTCACCGTGTCTCACCACTGCATGATATCATTTTCCCAGCTGCCAGATCACTTTCCTCTATCCCTGGCCCAATCACTCTTTCAGTGCCACATATTTTAGAACTAATTATGTATTTATTACTTCAGCAGTAGTAGGATCAAATAGTCTTATTCTTAAAATAACAAACAGAATCTCAGTGATTTATTGTGACAGTCATTTATTTCTCACTCTTACTAGTCCAGTTCAGTTCTGGGCAACTATCATGGGCAACCAGGACAACACTGGCATCAGAAATAAATGCTTTTGCATAAGCAAACCTCCCTTCTGTTCACAGCCCTATGTCGAGAATTAGTCATATGGCTCCCAGACTACATTGGGTGTTAGGAAATGTAGGATAGCTTGAGACACTTGGAGAACAGTACTGTCTAGGCAAAAGGACACCAAATCCAATTTAGGGGACTTAGGAAAGGTTTACTGAAGGAGATGAGCTGCAAAGAGAATCATAAAAAATGAGCTGGAATTAGTCAAGGTGAAGTGGGAGTCGGTGTGGGGATAGAAAGGTCAGGGCTTCACAAGGGCTGGACATCACGAGCAAAGCGTGGTTGTATTTATTAGTGTTTTTCTGGCCACTGGAGGTTAGAGTAAGAAGTGGAAAGTGGGCAGAGAGTTTGTTAGAAAGGTAGATAAAGTTCAGAACCAGTGGTCTTTTTTAGGTCATGCCTAAAAATCTTGGACTTTATCTTATAGGGAGCAAAGAGTTGCTTTTAATGCAGGCAAGTAAACTTAGATTCAAATTTTAGATATGTCTATCTGGTGACTTTGAGGAGGATATCTGAATAATGAAGTCTTTAGATTAATAATTTTAAATAAATAGAGCACCTTTGTCATTATTCTCTGAACAATCATGATACGAAAAACGTGGGAGAATGAATCAGACCCTCACATTTGACTTCTGCATCTGCCAGCCACACACACTTTCCATGTGCCTCAGATAACACCTTATTAACTTTTCTGAGGCTTGATTTTCTCATCCATGAGAACTTGATAAAAATATATTCTGCTATGTCCACCTTGAGTGCTAATATGGTGATCACATAAATGTGCTGTGAAACAAGGACTTTGAAAGCTGCCAGAGGTGACAGAAAATTGAAGCAATTATATTCAGAAAACACTTATTTTTACATGCACAGGGCAATATAGGGAATTAAAAAAGGGTCTTTTCCTTTGAAGAAACAAACATTCTCCCATGAGAAAAGCTGAAATACCAGAACATGATTTTTCTAGCTTCAGCTGCAGACTGTAATTACAAAGTAGAGGCTACTTTAAGAAATGTGCTGAATATAAACATACAAAGGGGCTCTTTCAGAAGTGGTCACCTCAGAAACGATGCATATATCAGTGTTTTGTCACAGTTGTTTAGGCCATTTAATGAAACCTTCTTTAAGAGGACTTGTCAACACGAGTTAATGGTAGTGGTAACCACATGCGTAAGTCTCAGGTTTTAACCTCACTACCTGTGAGGCTCGAAATGTACCAATGAGAGCTAAGGAATGAAGTGCTAAAATTATTATTTTTAAATTAAATAGTCATAGTTTTGTCAAAATCTCTTTTGCACAAATAAAAATATTTTAGTTTTTAATTAGTCGAATTAACTTACTCTGACATGAATGATTTCTTTTTATACATTTTTTATTTCAGTAGTATTCTATCTAAAAAAAAAAAAAAAACAGATTGATAAAGATGTACCAAAATCATTTAGTTTTGCTCAACAAATGTTAGAATTCTCATAACAAAAATCTAGAAAAAGAATCAAAATTAATAGTTAATTTTGTATTTAAAAGGTTAGATTTCTTTGTGTTGAATAAGTTCTAGATGAAGATTGTGAATTCATCAGTATCTTTATTACAGACATACATCATATTATATATACTTGATCATTGTAGTATAGTAATTAATTCATGATGTGCATTTGACGTTAGTCTTATATCTCACTAAACTTAAAAAGTTTAGAATTAGCAGGGTCTTTTAGCATCAGCAAAAGAGTAAAGAAAAAATGATACTTCTTACATTGTAAAGAAAATTGAACTTGGGCCCAAATCAGCTCTTTAAAAACTTTCTTTTGCTCTCATATTAGAAGTTTTTTGCTCTCATATTTCCTTTTAATACCTTTATTTGCTTAGATTTTCACCATCTTCTTATAGCCTCTTCACCACTTGATTTTTAAAAATACTTAAAATTTACTAATTTAATAATTCCAATTATTATAAATGAAGGAGATCAGAAAAGGTTAAAAAAGGATTAAAAAGAAAATAAAACATTTTTTGATCACTGAATATATTCCAAACACTTGTCTACTTCTCACATACATTCTGTCACAAAAGTCCTACAAAATAGCTATTCTGGTCCTTATCACAAATGAAGAGAATAAAACTCAAGAACGAAAATCAATTGGTAGAAATACACAGCAGAACCAGTCCAAATCTAATAATGCTGCAAAACACATGTTCTTCTCAATATAATATAGCTTTGCTAATACTTCTCAGGTTTCATGTTTGTATGTAAAAGGAAGTAATTTTGTGGTGGATGTTCATTGTTTCCACTGGCAATTACTGATAAATGGTGGAAAACTGTCTTATCTTTTGGCACAAAAAGGTATTAGATTATGAAAACAAAACCAGTTTTAAATGTAGAACAAAAATATATTCCAACACTTCCAGATGCTAGATTTTACTATGAACATTCCTAAGTGGATCGTAGATTGATATGAGTAATTGCCTTAAAAGATAATTCAGTCTATCATAGGGTAGCATGCCATAAGAACAGAAACCGATTGAACCATAAATGAAATTGCGTATTTTTTGTTCCCTTTATTTTACTCTGAAGAGTTGACTTAGTTTAAATCTGCAGCTTGGTTTATTCAAAACTGGCTGTTTTCACTTGACCCAAGGTTGTATCTTAATAGAAGAAACACAGATGCCGGGGGCTATTGGAGCATAAGTCTCAGCTTTTGCTGCAGGCATTAGCTTTAGTTTGCCTGGTGTTATTCTTCAAGCTAGATTTACAGTTCCAGAAAAATATTATAGTCAACTAACCCTACAAAGGCAGGTGAGAAGAAGCTTCCAAATTCATTTTCCACGTATGGCACTTGGAACGTGACCTTTGTAGGACACCTCAAATTGGTATCATCTAAGAAGAGCCAAGAAAACAAATGCACAGAGACCCTGAGTTCATGATACACTTTTAGATCAGGCCTATTTCCAAATAAATATCTTTATTTACAAGTTGAATTAGTAGGCAATTAACATATATGGAATCCATTACATTTGGAAATAAAATTCTGATAACAGTGGAATCTTTTAATGATCCACAAGTTAGTAGCTATTCAAATCAAATCACCCTCTTTAAATCTGTAATTAAAAACCATCACTATTTTCATACAGTTGTTGAAAATAATTAAGTAGCTCATAGAACTTTTATTAAATTTTAATTTTCATTTTGATCAAAAACTAACCAATGGGCTCATATATGTTCTCAATGATTTCTTTTGAGAAATAGTATCTATTGGGATCCCAGTTATTGGATATGAACAATGATATTGTTACTCTATTCTTTCATATGAAACTGCATTTGCTCCTGAGACTCTAATGAGCTACAGCTTTAGGATTCCTCTCTATTAAGAGGGGTCCTTGCAACCTGTTTACAAACGTGATCATATATTTTTGTCATTTTGTACTTGTTAAATATTTTTCTACTCTTCTTATTAAAGTAAAAAGGCCTCCAAAACTGTATGAGTTTTGAGCCCCACAAAAGTAGCATCTGCACCTGCTCACTCTTGTATGTTTTATTATTTTGCCCATAGGCTGCTGGATTTGTGTAACTATGTCATACTCTTTTCACACCTTCTCCTTTTCAAATGGAATCAGTAAAACTCACTCCCAAGATGGTAGGCCTGCATTGGTGTCATGGCATATCACCATGAAAATGATGCTGCCTGGATCACACAGGAATTAACCCCCCAGTCTTGGCCCCAAACCTCATCAGTACTCCCAGCAACAGGATAAAAATAATTTATAGATTCAGCAATGTATCCCACTATGGAGAAGGGAGTTAAGCACCTGGTCTGTGATCCATTTCTCTCCTGAGTACTGCTAAAGGGTCCAAGCGATAGAAAGAAAGCAGGTGATCCAATCTCATTTCTTTATAAACATGCTGGTGATGTTCCAGGATGCATGCTCCTGGAAATACACTGACGATACTTGCTAGGAAGAGATTCCCTGTCTATGGAATGCTCTTGGCAGGGTGCTCCTAGTTTAGTATTATCTATGGTAAATAAGCCTACAATTTGTGAACTTATCAAGTAGAGTTCTCTGGAGAATGCTACTTAAACTAAACATTCAGGACATGACATAGAGATATTTCCTAACTCAAACATGCCTTGCTGGGTGTACTAGCCAAGTACTTCACTTAGACACCTCATGTAATCTGAGTCAGATGGTGCATATCAAAGCCAGAAGCAAGGTCCTGGGGAGCTGCCTTGGACGTCCCACGGCTTTTCCTGCTTTGTCTGAGCCTTTTGACTGTTTCTATTAGTAGTAAACTTGACATTTATTAAAATCTCTTGACAATCTGACCCTTTTCATTGGCTTACCCACCAATATGTTAAAAAATGGTTGACAGGGAATAAGTAAAATAAATTTAGAACAGAAGTTATGGTCCATTAATGTTCTTTATAAATGAGTAATGTCTAAAAATAGATATTTTTTACCAGAGTAGTTGAATAAAAAGAGCTTACAGGAAGATTTTGCAGAGCTATTCACCTTGATCATTAAATATTTAGCAATATTTTAATAAGATGAATATTTCATTTATGCAGTAACATTCTTCAGAGTGTGATGAGTGTATTTGTAAATATATGAGGAACTTTTTTACACATTGGCTCACAAAATTATTCTAAAACTACATGAATCAAGAAGGATTTGGTACAAGTAATATGAATAAATCAAATCATGCCACAAAAACTTGCTTTGTGTATTTATTTTTATTTGTTATTTTTTATAATAAATATAATATGGAAAACCCATTACCTAGGAAAAATCACTAGAATGAAAAAGCCTTTATATCTGACCAAATCTGACACTGTTACATTATACATTTCTCACATTAAAGTCATGTAATGAATGGTCTAGACCAGAACCTGAAATCTGCAGACAAACCAGTCTGGGTTAAAATTCCCTTGTACAAGATTCTTAATAGCTTTGAGGATCTGTTTCCTGATCTGGAAACCAGAGATAAATCTTGCCCAGGCCCTGTGATTGTTTTTAGAATTAAGTGAAACAATGCGCACATAAAGAAATCATCACATTGCCTGACAAAAGGTAAGCGCTTCAGTGAATGGGAGCCACAGTTCTATTAATTAGACCCATTGATATCCTCTTTGAAATTTTAAGGCAGTAAATGAACTTAAATGACTTCAGAGTTTTCTATTTGAAAGAAGAAAGTCGAAATCAGGTCTCAGGGTAGTGCGCACACATGTTAGACTAAGAAGCATAAGGCCTGGCAACTTCTCAAACTACAGGAGTGCCAGCCACCCACCCACCCCACTCCCACACACACACACACACACACACACACACACACACACTCACACTCTTCTGCGTGGCAGAACTGTCAGTCAAGTGCATTGTTATCCACAGGCCTGACAAAGACTGGGAAGCACAACTTTTGACATTTGCCTTTGCGGATGAATGAATTCCTCCAACCTTACAGTCTTTGAAGTAAAGAATGCTCTCTAGAGTTACTTTTGACTGACTCATGCTCCATTACTCTGTAAAAGGGTTGTATTTGAAACAAGTCAAATCAGGATCTGAATTGGTTGTGTTGCATTGAAAGCCCCCACTGACTTTCTGTTTGCTTTCCTGCCACCCCTCTGAACCCATTCCACTTGTGCACTGGTGATTTTTAAGGCTACTATGGTTGCGGTCATATTCCTACCGTATTAAGACAATTTGCCAAAACTGGTTCATTCAGCAGAAAGCTAGAAAACAAAACAATTAGTAATTCTGCTGGAATTAACTAATTGATACATAACTATAAAGTCGAATAAAAAGAAAAAGAAAAAAGAATGCTCAGCAACATCATTTCAGCAACCCAAATTCCAGATCTATTCTAATGAATTCATCTACATTTCCGCCAATCATGCTAAGCAGGCTAAGATACTAAGTCTCTCTCCTGGGGAGGTTAACATGTAACATGTAACCCTCCCAGATAAAACAGTGCCTCGTTAAAGAAGTATTTTCATTTACCAGATTATTGAGGGAATTAGTAATTTGAGGCTCATTTAGTCCATGTTATTTTGTAAAACTATACCTCGAGGAGTTAATAGGAAAAATTTTTCTGAGAATGTCACTAAGAATAAGAACTATGAGGCAATATAATATACAACTAACTGTAAGTATAATTATAAATGATAAACTGTAAATATGTGGCAATGATATTCTAAAACAGGTGTTTCTATTTCCTTTTTACTATGGAAATGGTGAAAACCTTCACTGTAAATAGCTAGGGTTTTATTTTGTTTTGTGTCTTCATTTGTGCAGGTTCTGCCAATTATATGCTATGCCCATACCGTTTACTTCCTATGCTAATCTGCCTTAAAATGTCTCTACTTTGTTTCAGGATCCCTATAGCCATTTAAAGAGAATTCTCAAACTGTGCCTACAGTTGCTCAAAGTTGCTTTAGATAACAGACTCTCTGCCAAATTGATAAAAATGTCTTCCTCTGTTACTTATAACCAGACAATAACTTTTTAAAAAAATTATACACCTGCCTTAGAATGGTGTTTAGAATTCTGCTCCTTTTGCTAAGAATAATTTCTGAATTATTTATAATATCCAAATGGACACCCACGTAGCAAAACTGTTCATCCCTCCCCAACAGCTAGGGAACATTAATCTGAGTTCTATCTCTACAGTTTTGCTTTTTTCTAGAAGGACATTTAAATGCATGTCTGGCTGCTTTCAATCAGCATAAGTTTTTAAGATTCTTTCATAGTATTACATGTGCAGAAGTTAATTTCTTTTTATTTTGATATGAATATACTATAACTCCTTTACCCACTCACCAATAGAGAATTTTAAACATGTTTTAGTTTCTTGCTTCACTGCAAAGAAACAGAGATTGACTCATTTTATTCCATAAATTCCTGAAATCCAACGTATATCTATTTCTGCATTTTAGTCTTTAGACAGTCTAATATTTCATGACAAAAAGATTTTGCAATATAAAGATTAATATGCAAAAGTATTTATTAAGCCCATTTATAATTATATTTCTCAGTGGGTAAAACATAAGCTTTAATTTTTTTTAAATTTATGAACAAAATATAAAAAGTGGGGAAATATATTTCATATTGTGCTTATTAAGTGCTTATAGACAAATAAAAAGTTACTTAGAGAACATGGGTTTTAGTAGGCTTTATTATTATTTAGCTGTGATGAGCTCAATAGATCAGGGGAGTATTTCCATTGAAAATGTAGCTGTTACCCACAGTTCCTAAGAGGAGGGGTCACTCCATGGCACAGAGACCACACAGAGAAATACGAGGGTCAGTCACCAAGCAGAGAGAGAGAATAACTGTGGGTAAGAGCCATCTTGTGGAGCCAACAAGCCAGGACAAGCAGGGTTAGGATTGGCTACTTTGAATAATTTCAGCAGGCTCTGGGGCATAGGAGCTGTGCCTTGTTGCCAGGTGCCTGTCCCTGTGGCAATTAGGGAAGGTGGAGAGTGGCTCAGAGTGAAAGACCCTGACAAAGGAGGTGGTTGGGGAGAGGGACCACTGGATTGATGGGTTTGCATTTGAAAAGCACGCTTGCAGGTTATTTACTATCTCTACGTTTTGGCTAACTCTGTTTACGGAAGTTCCTCCAGTGTCAGCGAGGCCCTAGTTGTCAAAGAATCAGAATACAGAAAATAAAAAATACGATTGCTGCAGTAATGTGTTTTCTGTGTATATTCCTTTAAGAAGTGTAACTCTTTCGATGCTCTCTTAAAATCAGTAGAAAGTTGCCCGTCCAACCTTACAGTGGCAGAATTCCATATCACTATAGCCAGTGGGAGACAAGGACAGAGGAATTTGTGGTGTCCACATTGAGTCTTGGAGATCCTGAGGAGTGATTTGACTCTTCTTGCATTTGAAATTCACTGGAGCCAAAGTGATTTTGAGTGGGTGGAAAGGAAGAGTTGGGGTAAGAGCATGCAGCAGTTGATGGAAAGCTGTGGGAGACGTGCAATTTCCATGCACCAAGAAGAAGCACTGAGTTGTGTAATCCCCTATTCAGAAAGCAGTACATTTTTTTGTAAATTGAAAATAACACTAAAGCACATTTTATCATCAAAGGAGTTATGAAGCAGGGTTGGAAATAACAAAGTAGTAAAATTATAAGAGAAATTGTTTCTCTATAATTATTTACTATTATTTAGTTTAAAAAGGGAAGCATACTTTATGTCATACCCATCAAAGGGTAGGTCTTCACTTTTTATTGTGTTAATAGCCTAACTTTCTAAAGTAGAAGAGAACTTGGGGTTTTTTTATACTAGTCATGAATTCTACCACTCAGATAAGCCCAGAAATACTCACTCTGAGCACCTACTTCATCTCCAATCTGCCGCTCCTCTATTCGCCTCTGATTTTCTAATGCGACCAAAGACAGCATTGACCTGGGTGAATAGAGGACAGAGAATCAGTATGTCCATTCTAATTGCTATAGCATATTGTTTAAATTTAAGTTACCAAAAATACACGTTTTAACAGTTAAGTATGGAACCGTGATTAAGCAAACATAAGACTCCCTTTGATGATGTTTATGTAAATACTTTATTATCTGGTTCCCACTGTTAAGCATAAAAATAACTATTGGCTTCCCAAGATATTATAGTGCCATGTTTTTTAATAATCTCATTTATATATGTATATTAATATGTAATATTAATCATAAACATGTAATACACTAATATATCATTATATTATTATAATATTTAATTATAATTAATTAAGATGTTAATAAATAAGTGCTCTCTCAATTAATTAATTATTAATTTTAATCATTGATTATAGTTAATAATTATAATTGAATTATGTTATTAACATATAATTATATTATTAATATACGCTCTTTACTTATTTTTCTACTACCCATACTTTTATACAGGTAACTCCTTCAATAGTAAACCCAGTCATGTTCCCCAAATCTTCCCTAGCAGATTTGGAATCTGCTCTTTGGAATCACTCTTTTAAAGTCTGCCAGTGTGACCTATCACTTCTGTTACAACTCTTTTTGTCTTCGATTATTTTATATAGTTATTTATTGTTGCCTTTTTTACTGATAAAGCCCTGGAATGCTAGTGCTATACCTTATTCGCCTGTGCCTTCAGTATATGTACATATAAATTAAATCTGGAATTAATGGATTTTCAAAGTACTATGGATTTTTAATTGCAAAGAATTAAAGCTTAATTCACATTAGATTTATATCTCAAAATATTTGTTTCAATCTCATTTCAAACTAAAGAAAAAATATAAATACTATAATTTTCTAAGAATTTTCTTCATATACTAAGTCATTCTGTCAGCCATGCTAATTAAAAACACAGAATTCACAAAGGCAGGATCTTGGAGAAGGTGGAAATAAATTTCCCAGGAGGAAGATAATATGTTTTTAGGCCTCAAGTTTTTTCAATAAAGGATTTGTTACATAGACTTACTTAAAAAGTAACCAGAACACAGCAGGATGAGACTATGTGAAGAACAAAAAGAATAGACAATGGACAGTAGTAACAAACCCTTAAGGACACCAGATCCTGGAGATGTCATGGATGGACTTCAAGATGAATGTGAGAAGACTTCACAAAATTTGTGAGAAAATGGAATGAAAAATGGGCTGTCCGGTTAGCTCAGTTATTTAGAGAGTGGTGCTGATAGCACCAATGTCCAGGGCTCAATCCCTGCACCTGCCAGCTGCCAAAAGAAAAAGAAAAAAGAAAAAATGAATTAAAAGATAAAAATACAAAATATCAACTTTATTTCTCAACGTAAGCTTTATCCAGTTCAAGACACTTGTATACAATGATATCAGACATTTAGTCCATTCCTAATGAACTGATGTTCTTGGGAATTTAATTAACCATGTCAATAAAGTCTTTTTTACACCATTAACTGGAGAAAAATTACTACCCTTTAAAGATTTTGTAAGATTAGGAAACAAATATAAAACAAAACAAAACAAACAAAAATCTCTAGATGTGGGCCTTACGTCTGTCACAAAAATGAACTCAAAATGGACCATACCTAATGGCAAAACCCCAAATTATAAAACTGCTAGGAAATAACATATGAGAAATGCTAGATGTTCTTGGGTTTGGTGATGACTTTTTAGCTACAACAGCAAAGGCACTATTCATGACATAAGTAATTGATAAGCAGGACTTAACTAAAATTAAAAACTTCTGTGAAAGATAATGCTAAGAGGATAAGAAGACAAGCCATAGACTAAAAGGAAATTATTCGTAAAAGATATATCTGATAAATGACTGTTATCTAAAATACACAAATAATTCTTAAAACTCAACAATAAGAAAACAAACAAGCCAATTAAAAAATGGGCCAAAGACATGAACAGAAACCTCACCAAAGGAGATATATAGATGGCAAATAAACATATGAAAATATGCCCCCTCTCATATGTCATCAGGGAAATGAAAATTAAAACAGCAATGAGGTACTGCTACATACTTATTAGAATAGCCAAAATCCAGAACACTGACAACACCAAATGCTGACGAGGAAGTGGAGCAACAGAACTCTCATTTATTGCTACTGGGAATGAAAAATGGTAGACCATTTTGCAAATGGTACAGTTTAGTAGTTTCTTACAAAACAAAACATACTCTTACCATACAGTTCGGCAATTACACTCCTCATTATCTTCCCAGAGAAGCTGAAAACATATGTCCACACAAAAACCTACACAAAGATTTTTATAGCAGCTTTATTCATAATTGCCCAAATTCGGAAGCAACCAAGGAGTCCTTCAGTAGGTGAATGGATAAATAATCTGTGGTACATCCAGACAGTGGAACATTATTCAACACCAAGAAGAAATGAGCTATCCAGCCATGAAAAGACATGGAGAAATCTTAAATGCATATTACTAAGTGAAAGAAGCCAATCTGAAAAGGCTACGTATTGTGTGATTCCAACTATATGATATTCTGGAAAAGGCAAAACTGTGGAGACAATAAAGTGATCAGTGGTTGCCAGGGGTTGGGGTATTAGGCTGAGCACAGAAGATTTTTAGGGCAGTGAAAATAATGTGTAGGACACTATAATAGTAGGTACATATCATTGTATATTTGTCCAAATCCACAGAATATACAACACCAAGAGTGAACCCTAATATGAACTATGAACTTTGGATGATTATGATATGTCAACGTAGGGCCGTCAGTTGTAAGAAATGTACCACTCTGATGGCGACGTTGATAATGGGAAAGACCATGCAAGTGTAGGAACATGGGGTACGAGGGAAATCTCTACACCTTCCTTTCCATTTTGCTGTGGCTCTAAAACTGCTCGAAAAATAGTCTCTTTTTTTTTTTTTAAAGTAACTTGATCCAACCTTACATATGTAAAAACTAACAATATTAATTATAGGTAGGTTATAGATTTAAATGTGAGCGAAAAAATATGACTATTAACTCAAAGGAGAATATATTCATGAACTCACAGGAGAAAGACTTTTTAAACAGGACTAAGAAAACACTAATAAACCAATCAATAGATTAGACCACATTAAAATTAAGAATATTGGGCCGGCCCCGTGGCGCACTCGGGAGAGTGCGGTGCTTGGGAGCGCAGAGGCGCTCCCGTCGCGGGTTCGGATCCTATATAGGAATGGCCGGTGCGCTCACTGGCTGAGTGCCGGTCACGAAAAAGACAACAACAACAACAAAAAAAAGAATATTAAATTATGCTTATCAAAAGAGAATTGAGAGCATGAAAATCAGGCATAATGTGAAAGAAAACATTTGCATCATACATGATTGATAAAGAGCTCATATCGAGACTATGTGATGAACTCCTAAGAAAAGCGATAAGGAAAAGACAATCCAACAGAAAAATGGACAAGTAACTTTAGCAGGCATTGGACAAAAGAGGACATCCAAATATCCGATAAAAATAGTAAGGTCATTCAATCCTGTTATACGTCAGGAAATTATAAATTTAAGTTTCAATGAGATAAAACAATACACATTCAATAATGGTTAAAATTAAAATCACGATACCAAGTGTTGGTGAAGATTTGAAACAACTGAAACTCTCATACATTGTAGTAGGAGTAGAAATTTATACAATCGGTAGTTTGTCATTTCCCAGTAAATGGAACATATGCATACTCTATACCCAAGCAATTCCTTTTCTAGATATGTGCCCAAATAGAAATGCTGTGTGTATCCACCAAGAGACATATACGTGAGTATTTATATATTTGGTCAAAGCCCCAATATGGACATAAGCTAAATGTGCTTCAGCAGTAACATGGAGCAATAATTTAGATAATCAAACTTAGAATGACATATTTTAACAAAAAATAATTGCCTACACTGTACACAACTACTCAAATGAACATTCGAGTATCACTTTGAGTGAACAAAAAAGCCAAACACAAAAGAATGAAATTGCAAAATCAGCAAAACTAAACTAGAGTGTTTATGAATGAATAATTAAATGAAAAACTAAAGAAAAATCAAAGAAGCTATTATCATGAACAGCTGGTCAAATCAGAGACAAGAGCTGGAACGGGTAGAAATTGGGTGTAGGGGGGAGCATAAAATCCTAGGATGTTGACTATACTCTATAATACTTTAGTCGTAATAGTTATGCTACCACTAAAGTTTGCTTTCTGGTAAGTCATTGAACTCTACATTTATGTTTTATTTTATCTCATTTTTGGTATGTGTGTTTCTCACAATTAAAAGCATCATACAAAAATGTTAAAATCACATTTTCAATAAATGTGCTCTTTTTTAGAAGTGAAAACTTTCTGAATCCCATTTCAGGTTATTGAATGGTAGAATACGTTGAGAAACACAATAATTTTATGATGCATATCTGTTAAAATATTTCGCTATTATGATATTAGGCCAACTTTGAATTCATTGTCTTTATCTCCCAATTTCTGAACTGAAAGGATAATTTGCTGGGTGAATAAATTATGGCAAGTGGTCATCACCTGGGAAATGCATGTTTGCAATGATGCTTGAATTTCCCTTTTTATCTTACACACTAATTCTAAATTTAATTGTGCTTGGTTAAGACAATTAAGAAATTTTCAAAGAATTGCTAAGGTGATGAATACAAAATCTTAATCCAAAATGCATATTGTTTAAATTTAAGTAACCATTGGCACACAAAGATGATTGATTTTTTTTGAGGGATGAGTTCATATGGTTGAAAATCTTCTGTCTAATTTTTGCCATAATTAACATGGACATAATGCTTGATCAATCCACTTATGTCTTCAAGCAGTCACAAAATGTCATAGATGTTGAGTTCTAGTTTTTGAAATATAGTTAGCATGGTGATCGTATGATCATGTTCCCTTAAAAGACTGTTTCTTGAAATCAAAACCAAACTTTAAAAGATTTCCTATAATGCAGCTCAAGAGTGATGATTGTAATTAAATGTAGGTACTTTAAAATCTAAAGAGTGGAATATGTGAATTCCTATATAAAGGACAAAATACAACCAGAAAGGAGGAAAATGACCTATATACAGCCTGACCCAGAAGTCTATATTTAGGTTCAATCTTGACTTCATCATTTTTATCCTTAAATGTGGCTTGCGTTCACCGGCACAAAGATTGTGTATAGATTCCATAGCTTGCCTTCTTTAGGCCATAATAAAGAAGAGCCTATCCTCATGCACCTGTGATATAATACAAATGTCTAGATTTTAAAAGTTCACTTCTGTCTTAGCCGGAGGAGATCACATCAATAAGTGTAGAATAGATACCTAAAGTCCTTCTCCAAAAGTTCTTTCCTCTAACAAGCATATGTATTCCTAGCACCTAATAAACACTCAAGAAATATTTGCTTAATTGTTTGAAAATGTGTGTAGCCTACACCAAATATTTACTTGAAGAGTGATTTTTTTTTTTTTTTATTTCGGCTTAACTCCTCTTCAAATGGAAGGTGCTTGATGAAGTATTCAATACAGATTCCAAGGTAACTAGCTACAGATCTGACCAAAATGTAAAAAATAAACATAAGGTTTTCAACAAAAAATACGCTTATGTCAATATAAATTATAAAACAAGGAAAATAATACTTTGGTTGTCTAAAACAAAAATAATAAGTTTAATTTACTTTCTTTAGTCATGTTGTGCTGTTGTATGCAGTGCATGTTCAGGCGCATTCTTTAACTGAAATAAGCCTCTTCATTGCTGGGTCTTGACACTAGTAATCCATCAAAAAATGCTAAGTGTATTAGTTATTTCCTAAGCCGTCTCCCTTGGGAGGAATTTTTAAAATGTAGTAGACGCATTATTATGAATTTACTTAAAGTGTTTATTTCAGACATTTATTGATGAGAGAAAAAACTAGAGAAAATAAACACCAAAGAATTATTTTTCCTGTGGTCGCGAAGGCAACCTAAAAAATACAAATAAATAATATAAACCTTTTAAATAGTATAAAGCTAAGGGATCATTGAAAGTTTATTCTCTGTAGTGCGAACTGTGAATATACTGGATAAAACGTGTTTGATCTTTGTCTTTAAACAAAGAGGCTTAATTTATGTGAGAAATTTTAGACTGCAAGGGTATGGATTTGGAATATTATGGTAATGGGAAATTGAAATCTCCCTCAAAAAAAAAAAAAAGATATGGTGTTATCCAAACCTCTTTTCAATGAGGATCTTAATTTAATTCTATACTGGAAAATGAAATCATATATTTGGGCCTATGTGTCACTTTTGATCACTATTGATCAAATTATTCTCAATATGTTCTTTAGGGAAGAAAATGATGCTAATGCTATTCACATTTACACCTTTGAACTTCTGGTTCATATTTATAAAAGAGGGAATTATCCAAGGAAGTCATTATTCTTATCTTCCAATGAGTGCCTTCAAACAGCCAAGCGCCTCCTCCTTAACGTGGAGGACATGAGCAGTGAATATGAGCCATGGATGGGAAGGACGGGAAGGAGTCTGTGACTATTTTTGCATTGCTCAACACATGGTATTATGGGTAAAGGATGAGCTTCAAAGTAGATGCATAATGCATGCCAGGTATTATTATCATTATTATCATTATTATTATCAGCACTATTGTTATTATTGCTCAGCATAGCAACTCTCTGGGCAGATATTATTTTCCTTATTTTATAAGTGAGAAAACTGAGACCCAGAAAGTTTTAAGTAATTTGTTATAAATTAAGTTTAGGCCCAGAAAGAAAGAAGTGAACTACTCAAAGAATTTAACTGAGGAGAATTCAATGTGCACAGTGCTGAGACAGGAGGGACGGGACGGGGCAAACGCCTCGACGGCTTGCTCCCAGTCTCCTCTCTTCCGCCAGTTTCCCCTTGGCCAAAGCAGAAGGCAGGTGATCCTGGGCCTGTAGAAGTCAGTTTTCCAGGGCACAGTGCCAGAGAGACAAGACAGAGGAGGATAAGGGAATACATATCAGAGTGCAAACGGAGAGGAACCAGTTCATTCAAGGTCATGTAAGTCAGTATTAGCACAATGGAGAATAGAAACCACTGTTTATGAAGACTGAATCTGGAACTGGATTTCTGTTTTTTTATTTCATTTTTTTTTTTATCCCACTAGAAGATATGAGTTGTAAATTATTAGATTATTTTCTTTGGCATGTATTTGCATCAACAACAAAATACTAATCTCTAAAGTTAAATTCAATCACATTTATGTTAATTTAAAATACCAATAACAAGCGTTCGGCATGAATACCTAAAATGACAGCACAGAATTCTGAGGAAATAAATATCATTGCTCTATTTACTAGACAAACTGGTTCAAAATGAACCAGCAATAACATAGGACCCCAAAGAAATAAGAAATATTCACTAAAAGAAATTGTTTTCTTACTCTCAGCATCAAGGAAAATTGATATGTTTTAGAGAGAACCCCAGAGAAAACTACATAAAGTCACCCAAATCCAAAATCAGAAATAAATACTTTTCCATTTATTCCAACCCTGAAAAACTATAAATCTTTTTGCTACCACATTTGTAGTAAATATGCAAAGAGCTGACAATAGGTACAGTAGTGGGTTATTTTGCCTGCAGTTCTAACTATATCATCTGCACACTTTGCTGCTCTAAAAATAATGAAACTTGGTATAGGGGTAAGACAGCACAGCCCCTGAGAACAAAAATAAATTTCAAAAAGGCAATATTACTAGAGCTATACAATCAAAGCCTTCTACTACAGGAGAAACAGGTTGACAAATGACCTTTTACATGAGCTGGCAAAATAGCAAAGTGTTTTTTGTTCCCTTCCCAAATGTTGTCTGTGCTGGTGGAAACACAGGCATATTTCCCCCATGGAAAGCTGCCACTTTACCAAGGGAAGCAGTTTTTTACAGGTAAATTCTCTAACGGGGACAATTGCTAGCGTGAGAGAGCACAACCTAGGGTGTGATTGGGCCTGTCAAAGGTATTGTGGGTCACAGTGTGAGAACAGAAAACACCACCTCCAAACACAGAAAAGGAGCATCATTGGGGGATGTCACAGAGGAGGATGACATTCAAAAGCACAGCAAGAAAACACTGGCTAAGGAGGATACCAATGTTTCCAGGTAGTGTAGAGCTCTTGTGAAACCGTCCCTCCTAATAGCACGAATAGTATCTTTCATTTCTTAGTGCCTGATAGTGTTCAAAATATGTTCATATTGTGATCATCATAGAAATCCTCTAAAGTGTGTAAAGCAAACAGTTTCAGGGTGAGCAGCCACAGACCAAGAGCTCAAGTGATTTTTCCAAGGTAGCCAGGTGAGCCCAGGCCCTCTGGCTTCTCATCATTTCCCCAGGATGCTCCCTGCCTTTCAAAGGCATTGTTTTAACTTTGCAAGTTCTCCTTATCACTGCTTTGTGCAACCAAGTGCAGTTCAATGTCTCAACCCCAGTCTCAAAACGTTGACCACATCCTTTGACATAGTACTATTTGAAAAGAAACACAGGAGATTTGCTTTTAATTCTCTTGCTTTCTGCCTTGATAATTCATTCTCCCCTTCAATTTGTCGGAAATCTGAATGAAAATAGCAAGAGAAATAATCATTGGGAGTTGAGATGTGGAATCAACCCCTAGATGGAAAAAAATAGTCTTAATTATATAAATAAAGCATAACTTTACAGCTGAAATGTTTAAAATTGTAAACAACAAAGCAATACAAAATTTTATATAATGGAGATTTTATAATTCATCCTTATATACAATGAGAAAAATGAAATCCCATAGATATTACTTAGTAGCAGATGATCATTTGTTTATGGAGAAGATAACATTTAAAATGAACATTTCATGGAGTTTAACAACTAACTAAACTAAAAAAAAAAAAAAAAAAGATTTTTCTCTAAGATTGCTTTGAACTATGATAGGTATTTACAATATGCAGCTCAGGGCTTTGACCATTAAGAAAAATACAATGAAATGTACACTGCTTGAATTCAATTCATTTCCCAAGTATGAAAGAGTACATTTCTCTCAACTACTTTCCTGATGGCATTTTTATTTCATCTTTTACAGCAGTTGGTGTTGGGTAAGAACAGTAGAAAAGATTCCAGGAAACTCCCACCTCCTTTATGTTTCTGCAGTATTTCATCTTGAGCTGGGATGGTACCTAGAGAGGATGTGAGGCAGCCAGCTCATTCGGTCTGCTCTTCTTTCTTCTGTAGCTGCTCAAGAAGAGGATATCTGAAGAGACCAGCGGGGATCCAGTTGTTTAATTAGCTGCATGAGGTGCCTTAACTAGCTCTTGCCAAAATTGTAAGGAACGTGTAGTTGGTATTGTCTGCTGCTTAGGACTACTGTGTCTCCTTTTCTCCTCCTGACCCGCAGGACACTGATATCTTCATGCAGCCAGTAGCTTGCAAAAACAATGTTTCAGTGTGTCCTCACATGGTGGAAGGGCAAACAGCCCCTTTTTTATAAGGGCTCTGTCCTCGTGAGCTAATCACCTTTCAAAGGTCCCACCTTTTAATACCATCGCATTGAGGATCAAGTTTCAACACATGAATTTTGTGGCAACACATTCAAAACATAGCATACTCTTTTTTGAAGTGGCTAAAATCTAGGTCATTGAAGCCCATTTTAGCATATACTATCCTATATGGTCAACATTTAAGAGTATATTTTAGTTGGCTCTTTCTGTGGCTTTCTGACTATGACAGAAAAGTGATAATACTCATTAGTGATAATATTGATCAAAGTAAAATATATTCAGTTCAGTCCATGCTCCCAAGTCATTGTAGAGGCCAGGAATTATATGGTAGAGGAATTAGAAAGAGGTGGGGGCAGAAACTTAGAAAAAAGTATTTCCCCCCAAATGCATGGAGAGACTGTAGATCTGAATGAGGTTGATGTAAATGTGCCATCACAATAAATGAAAACGTTTGCCAATTAATTTTCATAGACAAGGGAGTGAAGGCATTACTATTTGAAATTGCAAATGTTTTCCAACTGTAGCTGGTTCAAGAATTTAACACAATTCAGTTGAGTTAAGAAAGTGTAGATTATTTTCTATCTAATATTTTTCATAAACTGGGAAATAGGTCATTTTAATTTGCCATTTAAAATTGCCTTGTTCACATGACTCATCTTGGTATAACACTGTTTTCTGCCTCTTCATTCCAGTTTTATGTAGTTTAATGTTTGAACACACAAAAATCTTCCATGATCTTATGGAGTGAAAGGAACCTCAGATCCACACACCATCTGGTCTGGTCTGTCCTAGCCTGGTATCTGGGCTTTTGTGGGGATGTGCTGGCACTTTCCACTGGAACCACTGGTCTTGGCAGTTTCCTTAATCTTACAGTTCTCACATTCTTTTCTTCTGGCCTCCAGTCTGGGATTCCTGGTGCATCCAAACTTAGGCATTGGGGAGTTAAAAATACAATCTTTATCTCACCTATCTAAACACCAACTTACGTAATGTCCCTGCCATCTCCAGAATTTCCATTCAAATAAGGGACATCAGGATATACCAATCTAACCTAATGCTTCCTGACTCCTTTTGCCTTCTCTTTTCTATAGTCACCCACATCCAGGAGGAACAGAGTTATCTAAGTCATGTCCTAATCTCTCTCTAGCTGTGATTTATAGTAAAACTGATTCAGTCATCTAGACCTGGCTTTTGAAAATTCAAAGAAGTTTGCCTGATTTAGTGACTCAAATCCTCACTCTGACTTTGAGAAGCAAAATATTGACATTTTTTTCTGTAATTATACTCTCCAAGGACAGATAAAAACCCATGGTTGGTAAGTGAAAAAATCTTTACAATGCTTTCTCAATAGAGAAATGAACTTAGTATACTGAAAAAAGAAACCAGTTAGCTAATACACTAAAGTGATCTTCTCCTGCCCCCACTGTTGAGGTTCTGCTGTGTCTACCACTGTGTTAGGGGAAGAGAAAATGGCTCCTTGAGTCTCCACCTCCTTGAGGTGGGCAGTATTTTTCTTACCATCTTACCATAAGCTGACTCAGAGTGAAAGTCTATATGGATCTCAGCAGAAAGAGAACTTGAGCAATGTCTATAGCGAAGCAGAAAGGAATGAAAACAGAAAGAAATTCCTCATTTAAAATCTCTTGCTTCGTTCTATGATCATTTAACCACCAGCATGATTTTTGTGACATCAGAGACAACAACTGCACTGGATCTCATTGTCACTCTCACACTCCCCAGAGTCAGTACATCAGATTTCTACTGGCATGGAGGAGGGCTGGAGAAGTCGGAAGACAGAAATATCCCTACTGCACTAGTCAGGGATCTCTAGAGAAACAGAACCAATAGTGTATGAGTCCACTTCTGTTGCTTATACTGGAGCACCTGAAACTGAGCAGGGTATAAAGAAAAGAGGTTTATTTCTTACAGTTTTGGAGCGTGGAGAGTCCAAAGTCTAGGGAACACATTTGGTGAGGGTCTTTTTCTGGGTGTGAACTCTCTAGAGGGTCCCGAGACAATGAGGGTGTCAAGTGGCAAGAATGGACTGAGCTAGAGAGTGAACTTTCTCACTTGCTCTCCTTATAAAGCCATCAGAGCATGCCCATTACTCCAGGAATGGATCAATCCATTCACGAGGGCACAGTCCCCACAATCTAATCACCTCTTAAAGCCCCCACCTTTCAAATACCATAATTGGATTTCCCACCCTCTTAGCACTGTTACAATGGGAGTCGAGTTTCCAATACATGAATTTTGGGGAGACACAACCCATAGCAAATAGGATATATATATATGCACACATACATACACATACGTATATACATATATGTGTATAATATACACACGTGCCCCCAAATTCATGTATATATATATATATATATATACACACACACACACATATATATTTGATCTGAATATGAGAGGACAAACTCAAAGGCAGAAAAGGGTTGGAGCAGGATTCCTGACAGATAGAACAGCAGGGGCAAAGTCCTGAAGATGCATGAGAGCATAGTTTATTAAGAGAATGACACGTGGTTTAGAAAGGCTGGAGTGTAGAGGTCTGTGCACAGAGTGGGATAGAAACTTATACTTGGTGAGAGGGAAAAAGGTATTTATGATGATTCCCACGTACTCCCCTTGGGAAAGGGGGAAAAAATATTCACTAATTTACAAAATAAAATGGAAAGAAGCAGCCTTGATATAAAGTTAATGCTATCAGTTTTGGATATTTTTACTTTCAGTTATATGTAGGATACCACATAACTTAGATAAGGCTTAGAAACTCAGAAGAAAAGCCAGTCAGCAAACAGTGGTAGTTAAACTCATGATTGTGGGTGAGAGTGACTAGAAAAAAGTATGCATAGAAAGATGGAAAGTTAACCAATGGTAGAACTCTATAGCACAATGCAATTTAATGAATTAATGTAATAGCAAAAATACTAAATTATAACAGAGGGATTAACTTTAAACAAAGATTCTATATTTCCTGATTTAAATCTGGCTTTGTTATTTCCTTCAAGTTTTCCTTGTTCTTTTAAAGGACTCAAGTTTTGCATTGCCTTTGCATTTTTACCATTACATAAAATAGTGTCAATTAAAGACTTATTTTCCCTTCATTATATCTGTCCCAGTTGTTCCTTTTTACCAACATTTTTGTCGTTTCAGTTAAAAGTAAAGATTTTATTTTCAAAATATTAACACAGATTGCCTTCATAAGATTTTATTTATTTTTCTTTACAATTAGAATCATAATGTCTAGGTAGTAGGAAACCATCTCAATTCAGTTTACATAATGAGGTATGTTGACACCAGTAAGAAGCTAGGACTGAGATAGACTCTGTGCGTGTTGGTCTAGACTCAAACTGTACACTGAAGAATGGGAATTGGCCGTCACCCGAGTGAAAAATGTGCTCATCCAAGGGATGTTCCTACATATGTTAAAATTATGGGGAGAACAAATTTGATAAGGTTTTTCAGAAAGCTTAGAGAAAGAATAAGTCCATATGGAAAGCAAAGAGGAAGACAGTCAATAACAGGGAAGATAAGAAACATAGTACTAACAGATATATCCAAGTAAAAAGCCAACAACTGGAGGAAAAGCAACAATGAGGAGTATTCTTGGAGTCCCCTAAACTTTTTGACTCTATAAACACATGTCTTTTGTAAAATTGGGGGATCAAGGGGCCATTATTTCTTCAAATATTTTTTCTCCCCTATTATCTTTCTCTTTTCCTTCTGGAACTCCAGATACACCGACGCTAGATGTATTACCGTTTGCTCAGAGGTTTCCAAGGTTATATTCATCTTTCCTTCAGTCTTTGTTTGTTTTTCTGTCTTCTTGAGATTGAATAACTTTTATTGGTCTTCTGTCAAGATTATGAGATTTCCCTTTGTCTTGTCCACTCTTACCTTAAGTCCATCTAGTGATTTTACTGTTTATTATTTTAGATGTTGATTGTATTTTTCAACTCTAGAATTTGCATGATGTATTTAATATAAATATATTCTATTTATGCTGAGATCACCTATTCTTTATTTCATTCATTTTTTTTTTTTAATTATTGAGCATAATCATAATAGGTGTCTGCTACGAAATCCTTGTATGCTAATTCAGGTGTCTGAGTCACCTCAAGATTGGTCTGTTAGTTATTCTTTCTCTTGAGAATGGGTCTTGCTCTTCTGGTACTACTTGGAATACATTCTGAACGTTAGGAATGTTATGCTGTGGAGGATTTGGATTTTGTTTATTCCTAGAAAATTTGTTGATTTGTTGTTGCTATTGCTGCTGCTGCTGCTGCTGCTGCTGCTGCTGATGATGATGATGATGATGATAGTGTTGTCTTAGTATGAAATCAACTCGGGATTCAAACTATAAAGTCTTTCTTTTGGGAAGCTCCCAAAATCTTCCTTTAATTCTTTTATCCTTTGCTGAAATATGACTTACCAATGAATGACTTAGAACTATCCAGAGATTTGGGATTTGGATGTAGTTTAAAATCAGAATTTGTGGCTCCTCCTCCAGGGATTTTTTTCCTTACCAAACTTCCCACTCCCATTGCAGAAATATAGATGCCCTAAACTCACTACTCAGGGTCCTTCAGGCACAAAAATCTGTGGGGATTTTTAGTGATATTTTAATCCCTTTTTCCAAGAGCAACTCTTCCAGGATCTGCATACTTTTGTTCACTTCAGGTTTTGTTTATTTGTTTGTCAGTTTGTTGTACAGTTTATTGTTGGCATCAGTGAAAGACAAATTCTAGGGGGAGCTTACTCAGCCATTTTACAAGTAAAACCTCTTTAGCATAATAAATCTAAACACAACACTAAAATGCCTTGAAAAACATCATAGATGATTACTAAAAATCTTTTTTAAGAGGAGTAGTGAGGTGGAAATTAACTAACATCTCCTAACAAGCAAAATATCCCTAATGCTTCACTCTCTCCAGGGACTTCACACCTATTCTTTTAAACCTTTCAAGATTTACCTGTCTCCAGCTATTTGACAGTCTACTCCAACTTCTACAGGATCCCTGGGTGGAAACATTACCCTCAGTCTCAGATAGCAACATCCCGTTTTGTGGACTGAGTGGTCTAGCCTCTATAGGTTTACTCTAATTTTTCTTTAATCTCTACCTACCTCTGCTTTCTTAGAAAAAGTCTAGCTGAGGAGAAGGCATGTAATAATAAAGGTGATGAGCTATTAGAAGTACTATAATACAAGTTTATCCCTGATCATCAGGAAAGACATAGTGATGATTGCTCAGTTCTTAAACTAAGATACATTCGCATGAGTCACGACGATCACTAAAATCTTATACAAAGAAGATCAAAGATATCAAGGGATAATATAAAATGATTGATTTTTTTATGGGAAAATATTTATTCCACTTCTTAGCTTCACTTTGAAGGTGATTCAGTCAATCTGTTCACTAACTTTTCAAGTCATATTTTTTTAAGGAATACATTTTAAAGTGCTAAATAAAGTTTTATAATTATGGCTTAAGATTTATTAACCTAAAATGATGAAATTTGAAATTACAAAACATCTAGGTAACTTTATTTTAAATATTTTAATTTTTAAAAACTTAAGTAGATTCATTTTTTCACGATGTCAGTAAATTTTAGATTCTATTTTAAACAAATTTAAAAGCTATAGTTTAAACATATTTTATAATGCCAATCAGTATTTGCCCTCAGTATCTTAGAATGATTTGTGTTGTGCCATTTCACAGGTGACTTGTTTTGATAATGCCAAAAAAAAAAGTGTACTTTTATCAGTTATCTGTAAACTGAAAATCTCTAGAGAAAACTTTGACACAATAAGGATAACCAATCCAATAGGACTTAACCCAATAGTTCCTAATCTCCAACATGTGCTATTATATCATTATATGTTTCATATAATCATTTACTCAATCATTGAGTTTTAAAATAAAAAGTTAAATGAATATAAAAGGAACAAATGCAATCCATGAATTGATATTAATTCACTTATTTCTTTTTAAATATGATTTTTTAAAATATTATACCTCTCATTGAAAGAAGAAATATGGTTATCTCTGAAAATCCAAAATCTATTACAGTGCCTGACAAGTGGTTAGTATCCAAAAAAAGTTACTGATGAACGAGTAAATATAACCCAAGAAGAAAAGACAAGGTTTAATCAATGTAAAATCAGGTTAGTCTTAAATTTCTTTTCTATTTGGCTACAATATTTTGACGTTCCTCAATAGTCATTTAAGATACTGAAAGTATCTTTCATATAATTAAAAAATCGTCTTAATTAGCCATTTAAAGCCAAAGGGGAATAAGAATATAATTTTAAAATCCTGATTAAATGCTCTTTTGCACTGAGGCAAATGATCTTATTTTGAGTTCCCCTCAAAATGGTGAGAAGAAACCTATCGCTTCTTCTCCAATTCAGTTTCTAAATATTAGTAACTTGCACGTTAAACTGTAAAAATTTCCCAGCCATAATTTGGCAGTTAAATTTGCTTTAAAAGGAAAGTATAGCCAGCCACCAAAAAAAAAAAAAAAAGGAAGTAAAATTTGTAAACGACAGAATTCAAACTTCCATTTGATTTGCTTTGCTGTTAGCTCTTCCCCAGGAAGGTGGGTTTGAGTGTGTGTGTGTGTGTATTGGTAGCTGTTTCATATAATATACACCCAGACTCCCTCAAGCAATTTTAAAGTAGAACAAGTGTTCATCAGCTGGGAACATAAGGACATATCAGTTTTCTGTATTTAACTGTTTTGTCCACTCCATTTAGAAGAATACACTAGCACCATGGTATCATTCTTTAAGAAAATGTTTTCCTCTTTTATATATTGTTTTGCTTTTTTTCTATCAGAAATGTAAAATCAATATTCATCATGTAGCCATCCTTATTGATAATTTTCATTTTTTAATTTAATTTAATTTTATCAATATACAATGTTGTTGATTATTGTGGCCCATTACCGAATCCTCCCTCCCTCCTCCCTCTCTCCCCTCCCTCCCAACAACCTCATATCTGTTCACTTGTCTTAACAACTTCAAGGAATTGTGATTGTTGTACCTTCTTCCCTCCCCCCCAGTTTATTTGTGTATTTATTTATTTATTTATTTTTAGCTCGCACAAATAAGTGAGAACATGTGATATTTCTCTTTCTGTGCCTGACTCATTTCACTTAATATAATTTTCTCTAAGTCCATCCATGTTGTTGCAAATGGCAGTATCTCATTCTTTTTTATAGCAGAATAGTATTTCATTGTGTAGATATACCACATTTTCCATATCTACTCATCTGACAATGGACATTTTGGCTGTTTCCAACTCTTGGCTATTGTAAATAGTGCTGCAATGAACATTGGAGAACAGGTATAACTTTTTTAACTTGATGATTTCCATTCCTCTGGGTATATTCCCAGCAGTGGGATAGCTGGGTCATATCGTAGATCTATCTGCAATTGTTTGAGGAGCCTCCATACCATTTTCCATAGAGTTTGCACCATTTTGCCGTCCCACCAACAGTGTACGAGAGTTCCTTTTACTCTGCAAGCATTTATTATTCACAGTCTTCTGGATATTAACCATCCTAACTGGAAATAAAATACTTAGGAATAGAGTCAACAGAGGATGTGAAAAATCTCTATAATGAGAACTACAAACCATTGTTGAGAGAAAGTAAAGAGGACACAAGAAGATGGAAAGCTATCCCATGCTCTTGGATTGGAAGAATCAACATAGTGAAAATGTCCATATTACCCAAAATGATCTGCAAATTCAATGCAATCCCCATCAAAATTGCAATGACATTTTTCTCAGAAATGAAAAACTATCCAGACATTCATATAGAATAACAAAAGACCACACATAGCCAAAGCAATTCTGAGCAAAAAAAATAAAATAAAATAAAATAAAATAAAAGAAAGCTGGAGGCATAACACTACCTGGCTTTAAACTATACTACAAAGCTGTAATAACCAAAACAGCATGGTGCTGGCATAAAAACAGACACACTGATCAATGGAATAGAGTAGAGAATCCAGAAATCAACCCATACACCTACAGCCATCTGATTTTTGACAAAGGCACCAAGCCTATACACTGGGGAAGGGACTGCCTCTTCAGCAAATGGTGCTGGGATAACTGGATATCAATATGCAGGAGAATGAAACTAGACTCATACCTCTCACCATATACCAAAATCAACTCAAAATAGATTAAAGAATTAAATATACACCCTGAAACAATAAAACTTCTTAAAGAAAACAGAGGGGAAACACTCCAGGAAGTGGAACTGGGCACAGACTTCATGAATATGACTCCAAAAGCATGGGCAACCAAAGGAAAAATAAACAAATGGGATTATATCAAACTAAAAAGCTTCTGCACAGCAAAAGAAACAATTAACAGTTAAAAGACAGCCAACAGAGTGGGGGAAAATATTTGCAAAATATACATCTGACAAAGGATCAATATCCAGAATATACAAGGAACTGAAACAACTTTACAAGAAAAAAACAAGTAACCCAATTAAAAAATGGGCAAAGGAGCTGAATAGCCATTTCTCAAAGGAAGATATATGAATGGCCAACAGAAACATGAAAAAATGCTCAACATCACTCAGCATTCAGGAAATGCAAATCAAAACCTACTGATAATTTTCAAGTCACTTTGGTCAACAAAAATTTTTGGAGTACACTGGATGCTTTTTGACATTGATATCTGGGTTAAAAATGTTAAATATCCTAATCCTCAAGGAATATCCACTATTTTTACAATAAAGCCTCCAGGACATATGTATAAAGGGTGAATATAAAGTTTTCCATAAATTTTTAAATACGTTTTTTCCCACTAAACTCTCATTAACATTTAACCATATAATAATGATGATGACGGTAATAATTTGTGATCATGTATTGAGCTAATTAAATAGCCACTAGAACCATATGGCTTACTTTACATTTTTACATGGCTAATTTTTCAATTCTGCATTTTTATCACATAAACTAAGATAAATGAAGAGCATTGTATATGTATATCTTTTTAAAGATTTACTAAAGCCAGAACTCCAGAGTGTTTCAGGGAGACTCAATTGGCATTTTTATTGAGTTAAAAAAAAAAGAGAGAGAAAATTAGAAAGTAAGAAAAAGTAAATAAAATAGAACAAAGTAAAAATTTTGAAAATATGCAAAGCAGAGATATTTTAATTAATGAGACTGTAATTGTGCCTTCGCTGAGTACACACGTGGACAAATTGTAGAATTTTAGAACAAATTAGTACCTTAGAGATCTTTGAAGTTAACTCCATTTAAAAGCTTAATTTTATAGAGAATCAAATGGCATTTCACAAACATAATTTGTAGCAGAGCCTGGTCTCAAACCAAGATTATCCTATAGGCATGAGTCTTTCACCTTTTAGGAGTGAAATTAACCAAGGACTGCCACCATGCAATAAATGTTTGAGGCAAACAGTAGTCCAGTCAAGGGGGCAGAGAGGATGACAGATGCTGTACCATGCCTTCCTCCTTACAGAGGATTTGATGTGAAGTTGGGAGTGCAAGGAGTGTTTGATTCTAATTCAGGAGTTTTACCAACCGATTTATTTACTTTAATGTGCATTTTACTGGTGCATCTATTGAAGTGTATGTCTTGGGAACCTGATTTGACAGAAAAGGAACAACAGCAAGGAGGGAAAGAGTCTTTAAAAATTTTATCCCAAGTCATGACCAGTGTGCTCTTTCTCTACTACAAAAAGCTCCATAATGAAAGAACTATGTGTACTTTTATGCTTCTCATCTTGAATGAATACAACCTAGCATAATGATAAGAATCACAGTAGCTAGGTTCAGATAACAACTTAGCTGCTTAGATGTTAATGTTCTTGGGCAAATTCTTTTTTTCTTTCTTTCTTTCTTTTTTTTTTTTTTTGTAGTTAAAGCAGCTTACATGTATTTCATTGCTAAAGATTTGTATATGCTTAAATATGGCAATTGTCCTATTGATTTTTTAATTTAATTACTATTAATTGTACATACTTTGCATACAGTGTGTTGTTTCAATATATGCATATATTGTATGACGATCCACTCAGGGTAGATAGCATATATATCACCTAAACATTTATCTTTTACTTGTGGCAGTTACATCAAGATCTTGTTCTCTATCTCTTTAGGAGTATACATTACAATATTATCATCTATAGTCATCCTAGAACAACAGAACTTATTCTTCCTATCTACCTGTAACTTTGTGCCCATTGACCAACCTTTTCCCTTCCCTCACCACCCCCACCCCCTTTCTAGCTTCCGGTAACCAACATTTTACTCTCTACTTTTACAAGAAAAAAATTATTTTTAGATTCCATATATGAGTGAGATCATGCATGTGGTATTTGTCTTTCTGTGCCTGGCTTACTTCACTTAACATAATGGTCTGCAGTTTCATCCACATTGCTGCAAATGACAGCATTTCATTCCTTTTTACAGCTTCATAGTTTTCCATTGTGTATATATATCACTTTTTAAAAATCCATTGATCTGTTGATGGACATTTAGGTCAATTCCATCTCTTGGCCGTTGTGAATAGTGTTACAGTGAACATGGGAGTGCAGGTGTCTCTGATATACTGATTTCACTTCCTTTGGATCCATGTCCAGTAGTGGGATGGCTGGGTTATAAGGTAGTTCTATTTTTAGTTTTTTGAGTAACCTCCATACTGTTTTCTGTAATAGCTGTACCAATTTACATTCCCACCAGCACTTTATGAGAGTTCCCTTTTCTCTGCATCCTCGCTAGCATTTGTTTTTTCTGTCTTTTTTGATAATAGCCATTCTAACTGGGGTGGGATGATATCTCATTGTGGTTTTGATTTGCATTTATCTGATGATTAGTGATGCTGAGTATTTTTTCATATGCCTGTTGGCCGTTTGCATGTCTTCTTTTGAGACATGTCTATTCAGATCTTTTGCTTATTTTTTAATCAGATTATTTGGTTTTCTGTTTGTTTTGCTGTTGAGTTGTTTGAGTTCCTTGTATATTCTGGATATTAACTCCTTATCAGATGTATAATTTGCACATACTCTCTCCCATTCTGTGGGTTTTCTCTTTGCTCTGTTGATTGTTTTCTTTGCCTGTGCCTTTGAAGTCTCATTCAGAAAAGCTTTGGGGGCCAGCACCATGGCTCACTTGGGAGACTGCAGCACTGGTAGCGCCGAGGCCGTGGGCTCAGATCCTATATAGGGATGGCCGGTGCGCTCACTGGCTGAGCGTGGTTCGGACCACACCGTGCGGACGGTTGCGATCCCCTTACCGGCCAAAATAAAAAAGCTTTAGACCTTGTGCAAATTGTTTTACCTCCTTATGACTGTCTCTGTAAAATGATAAGCAATGAGGGAATTGGAGGAAGTCGTGAGGCTCAGTGAGGAATGCACTGCATAACAGCACCGTGGCTGGCACAAGTCTGTGCTCCATGAGTGCCAGATGTCATTGCTGGTGCTGGTGTTGTTATTGTTATGATTGCTGTTGCTATTTCAATGCATTACAAGCCAGAACTCTTTGCAAAGCTGGTTTTCATGAACATAAGACCACATGTCTGTTCCACACCTGAAAGAGATTAAATGTGTATATAAATGTATACACGTGTGTGTGTGTGCGTGCGTTAAAATCCCAAGGCACCACCCCTAATTAGCACAGTATTTTAAAAGTTTAACAGTAAAAGTGTATTTGCTAAGTGACAGAGACTGAGCTAGGCATATTATAAAAACTACATGTTTATAACAGCCTTATGAGAGTCCTGTGAAAACTCGCTTTAAAATTTAATGTTAATTTAATTTAAGGTTATAAAATTCAATTAATAAATTAATGACATTTCTTATTTGATCATTTATTTAAAGTGTTATCAGTGAAATGTGCTCCTCCCATATTTATACCCCACCTATTTTCAAGTCACCCCCAATAAATAACTTTACTACTAAATTTTTGTGCATTCTCCCCAAACTTAAGGTACATACAAGCAAAGATGCATATAAATTCTTTCCACACATACTTTTTTAATTGACAGATAAAATTGTATGTATTTATGATGTACAACATGATTTTTGAAGTATATATACATTGTGGAATGATTAAATCTAGCTAAATAATTGCATTACCTCACATAGTTATTTTTGTGGTGATAACACCTAATATCCACTTGTTTAGCATTTTTCAAGAATATGATATGTTGTTATTAATGTAGTCACCATGCTGTACAGATCTCTTGAACTTATTCCTTCTATCTAACTAAAATTTTATCCAACACATAATTTTTTGCACAAATGTTAGCATACTCTACATATTCTTTTCATCTTGTTTTTTCATTTAGCTATGTATTTTAGAGATGTGACTATTTCAGTAGTAGTGGTAATAATAGTAATATTATTCAATGAATAATAATAATAATAATAATAAACTACAGGCCCTATTTTAGGATTTACAAACATTAATTTATTTATTGTTCAAACAACTCCATCAAAAAACACTAAAAATTCTGACATTACATCTATTTTGTAGGTGAGAAATTATCAGTATTGTGAGTTTCAAATAATATTCCTAGTTTTTTTATATAATATCTTACAATTTCCTTCTATTTAAAAAAAAATATTTTCACAGGCATAATATCTCATCTTTTCTTTTGTTACTTTTTGATTTGAATTTTAGCCCCTTCCCCTTTCTGAATTTATATAGAAATTTTTAGATATTTTCTTCTAGTATTTTTTTTTTCATTTGTATTCTCTGGAAATTTATATCAGTGGAGGTGGAGACATGAATTCAAATATATTTTTCCAAATGACTAGTGTCCAACATAGTTTATTGAAGAGTGAAGATTTTCTTCACTTATTTGAGATTCTACATTGATCATGTATTTAACTCTCATATGAATTGGGTCTATTTCTGGACTTTCTATACTGTTGCTTTAGTCCATTTTTCTCAGTTACTTAGCACAGATCAAAGTCTGACTCACCAGGGATCTTACAGAATAACCAATCTTTTCATAGCAGTGGAAAAAAGTAAAATGCTAGCATCATTAAATGACAATAAAGATTAAACAGTTAACAGAATAAAAGTGTTAATTGTTCTTAACTGTTCTGCAGAAAAGCTGTGCTTTTAAGAATTTCACTACCTTCTATAATTAGACATTAAATTTTAAATATTGAATAGAAACACCACTGGGTTTTCAGAAACATGATCTTTCTGTACTCCATTGATGAGAGTTTAAAATTTCTGTGTGCATGGAGGATAAATATTTGGTTATTAAATATGTGCACAGTATTGCACAACTGACAGTGAGAATGAAATTACACAGCTGCGACTACGGACAAAGTTGCCAGAGGTTAACTAATTCATCTGAAGCAAAATTTTACCTAGAGACCCACAGAGAATTATTTTTACTTTTTAAAAGTAAATCGTCTCCATAATTTTAGACTTGGCAAATTTATTTTTCTTGTCATTTAGAAGAAAGTCTTTTATTTCGAAGTTATGTCTTCATAGACAGCTAAAGAGACTTAAAGCCAGGAAAAGGAGGGCAGTGGTCTAATAGTTAGATGATAGTGGCTTTTTCTCCAGTAAAATTGCCTCCAGGGCACCATATGTTAGTGCGGTTTCTCTGCTTGAAGGTAACTATAAGAACCATGAAGAGAGGAGAACCTCATCTGCAGTTCAGTTTTCAACCAATATATATGTGTTCACACGATCTCTAGCTATTCCTTATTTATTAGAACACAACAGAGACAAGACTGACAGTCCTGTTATTTTTTCACCACTCACATATGTGAGTGGTGAAATGTGATGAAGAGAAAATACTCTCTTAGATTTACTAGAGAAACATAATTTTAAAAATAAAAATAAAAAACAGTCATTTAGGGAAAAAACTGTTTTGGAGATTCTTTTGTATTAAAATATATTGATCATCTACTACATGCTGGCTGTCTCAGATGGAGGGGTCCCCAACACCACCCCAGGCTCAATGATTCTCTAGAAGACTCACAAAAAACTACTATGGGTTGAGCATCCCTAATCTTAAAATCCAAAATCCAAAATGCTCCAACATCCAAAACTTTTGGGGCACCACATGTCTCTCCTCCATGCAGAAGCTTTGCCCGGAGCTTTCAGATTTCAAATTTTTGGATTAGGGATGCTCAACCAGTTAAATAGATGCAAATATTCAAAAATCCAAAAATCCAAAATCCAAGACACTTCTGGTCCCAAGCATTTTGGATAATGGATATTCAATCTGTGTACTCTCAATGTAGTTTACCACAGTGAGAGACACAGATTAAAATCAGCAAAGGGAAAAGGCACAAGGGAGGAAGGCCAGGAGAGAATGAACACAAGCTTCCAGGACCCTCCTAGTGGTGTCTTAGGGAACACAGTTAATCACCCAACAATAATGTGTGACAATTCATGTGAAGTGCTGTCAATGAGGGCAGCTTCCCCGAGCCTTGTTCCAAGGTTTTTATCTGGGATCAATCATGGAGCACTCACAGGACCAACCACAGCTACTTGGACTCCAGCCTCCATCAGTGTGAAAACAGGCATTCTCCCTAGGTCACATTGTTGGGATAAACTTATCTGATCAAACCGGTACTGTGTGGCCCAAGGCCTCACACATACAGAATCAGGCAGAGTATTCTAAAGGCAGAATATTCCAAAGGCTCAGAGATTATATCACAGAAGCCAGCCAATAGGCCATCCTGAAAACAAGCCTTCCTTTGGAATGTGCAGGGTGTGAGTGACCCAGCTCTTCTAAATTTACCCTTCCCTGAGCACTATCATGCACATTACTTAATTAAATTTTAAAAAGTATGTAACAAAATCTTGTTGTCCATATTTTGTAGATGAAGAATCAGTAGGTAAAATAACTTGCTGAGGTCAGTCCCCCATGGCCTTTCTCATGGCTCTGTACTTCCACTGGGTAGCACGAACCACAGTAAGTGTGTGATTCTTTGGTCAATACTTTCCTTCCTCACTACGTGAATAGCCTCAGAGGCAAAAGGCCATGTGCATTTTTTATCCTCAGGCACAAGACAGTGTCTGGTTTATAATACCCACTTAAAAAATATGTGATAAATTTATATGACAGGCCATGACATGAAGGTTGAAATTTGTGCCCTTGTTCTAGTCTTCTGAATCTGATATTGTTATAATTTCCCTTATACTGCAAAGTAAAAAATAAAAAAAAGAAAGAAAAAAAGATGGAAATAAGTGTGTTAGTTCTACTTACCTCTTAGAATTTTTATGAGGCCCTAGACTATTCCTCAAAGCTGAAAGGAATCTTAGAGATTATGTTATTCAACACTTTATTTCAGATAAGAAAAAAATTAATTTTGTATGAATACATTAAGTATGAAGAGAGATGACATTTGTAATTGTCTACAAATATCAATAATATTCTAATTTGGAGTGAGGACAAACATACATCAACCGTATTTCCACTTTTTTTACAAAACAAATGCAGGTGAGGAATGGGCACGTTGTTGGCAAGGGGGTTAGGAGATTCAAATGTAACTAGCACCTCTGTGTTAGCTCTTCCCAAGTTAAGAAAAGGATTCTTTTGGGTTGTTTGCCCTTTTTGTCATATTTCTTCCTATCTAACCCTAAGTTTCATATATCGCAGTCTTTAAAAAGCTGCACAAATTATGGCTCCTCGTTTGTCTTCATTTGGGACCTCCATGCCATCTCCCACTACCCCTTAATGAAGTGGCGACCTGTGGACAGAATTCTGTAGGTCAGTGATTCTCAGTCTACAGTGTGCATATGAATCACCTAGTAAAATGCAAATTCATGTTCAGGTGTCTGGACAAGCTCCCAGGGACACAGATGCTGCTGGTCTGCAGACCATACACTGAAGAGCAAGACAAAAGCCATTTAAAGTATCATCTTTCTCCTTGTCACCTTCTGAAACTGTTTAGACAGATAAGATGAAGTCTCTATATCTATCTCTACCAGCCCCCCAAAACATGCTTTAAACAGTAACCAAGGAAACCAAAGTCATACACATGAGCCAATCGTACTGAAGAATTTTGACCTTCAGCTTGGCTTAGGTATAGACGTTGAAGAAAGAGCACCTTCTACTTAAAGTTTCTTTTTTTATATACTAACATTTCTAAATGTCATGTTTCTTGATCAAAGGATGAAGTTTACAATAGTGTTTATTTCAGAGATGAGGAGGGAAAAAAGGCCAAACCCTCCTGTAAGCATTCAGACGTCCCCCCTGGACAGTTATGTCCAGGAAGAGGACGAGCATTAGATATTTACATCTCAGTGACTGAGTATGAAATAACAATTTGTGTCTTCATTTCCAAGGGCTAATAAGCAGGGTTTTTCAGATGACAGTGAAAGAAAACTCAGCCTGAAACAAGACGCACTCACTACCTCTCAATGGTTTTGCTGCTGCTGTTGGATTTCCTTCCTCCTCTGAATCAACAAAGAAATCTCATTTGTTTCACTTTGTGAAAACTCTTCATTTTTTCTCCCCAGACTTTCCATTTCACGCTGTGTGAATTTTATTAAGATCGCTTTCACAGGAGCTAAGTGCTGGCTCTATGGGGCCCTAAGGGATCACAGTCACAGCCTCTGTAATGTCTGAAGCCTCTAGATCTTTTCTACTAAAAACTCCTTGGAGAATCATGGAGAAGAATACAAAATCTTTTGGGTACTTGAAGAAATAGTTAGGCCTCATGAATATTTTGATGTCATAACCTGCAAATCTTTTGATGTTATAACCTGAAAATTATCAACAGAGCAATCCAGTATCTGAGTATTAACGCTACATTGATATTGATGGGTCTTTCTGAAAACCTTCAATTATTCTTAGAAGCCGGCTTAAAATATTAATTAAAAATTTTTTTCTTCTAGAATTGTTCTTTGTCAATAAGATTTGCCAATAATCCTATTGACTTACAACTTGTCAGTTTATTGGATTTTTTTCCAATAAATAATTATGTTTTTAAAAAGATCATTAGAATTAAACAATTGAAAAAGAATTTGCATTTTGATTTTTTCCTGTTGAATTTACATAATAAGAATTTTAATGTCATTATATGCTCTCAGAAATGACATAGTAATAGCTGCATAATAGTCTGTCCATAATACTGTATCATAATAATATGATAGTCTGTATCATAATAGCAGATAAAAATACTATGGTTAATTCAGCCATTTTTTACGGTGGACTTTAGATTAGTTCCAAACTTTCTCTGTGATGAAAATAGTACTTTACATTTTTGAGCATTTAGTATGTGCTAAGCAACCCTGTAAATATTTTGTAGATCAACTCTTTTAACCTTCATAAGGACCCTGAAATGGGTCCTGTTATTATTCCTGTTTTAGAGGTGTGGAAGCAGGGTAGAGGCAAGTTGAACAATTTGCCCAAGGTCACACTGCTGGTAAGTGTCAGAGCCAAGGTTCAAACCAAATATTCTCACATCCAAAAAGAGTCTCCTTTATGTCTTGTTGTACTAGACTATACCAAGATTTACTTAAGAATTACTCCATTTAAATAAAAGATTAGGCTTATCTATGCAAATCCATAAACTAAAACATTGTATAACACTAAAAATATATTTAAAATGTAAAGTCTTCTCTTTGGTTCCAATGAGTATAAAATTGCAGTCTTTTCTTGAGTTCTTTAAGTTCAAGAGCTGTCAACTCATAGGGGATAGTACTATTATAGCACAAATGTGAAAATCCTTAAGGAAAACAACTATTTGCTTTTATTCCATAAATATTGGTAAGGCATCCTCTGCAATTGCCTAAATTATTTTATCTGTTCCTTTATGCTGTTGAGAACTCTTTATCTTTAAAAGTCTATACATACATGGATTTTCACCCTTACTTTCATTCCCATGTAGTAGTTAAAGATGTGTTTGTTGGTTGGTTTCATCAAGGATGAATCTGCTTCACCAACTCCTCTGAAAGTCAAGGAGAAGGTAAAACAAGGGCAAGGGCATCTGTCACCTGGAAAACTGTTACCCATGTGAACACATGAAGACCCATCTCTTTCCCTATCTCTGTTCTCACAGAATGTGTGACACAGGCGAAGGACTATTCACTTTTCAAACAAGGGAAGGAGAAATGATCTATCAGAAGGTCCATTCCGCGACACTGGCCATAGCTGAGCAACATGAAAGATTAATGCTAGAAATGGAGCAGAAGGCCCGGGTAAGGCTCCTTCCTCGGTAACCTAACAGCTTGCAAGTGAATGTCGCTGAAGTCTGTACATTGTGTATATGTGGGTCCGTTCATGTCAGAGCCTCGGTGTCCACCCTGCCCTGGCCCTGGGGGCTCGCCCCAGTTACTGAATCTGCGAAGCCCATACCCTCATCTCTCTAATACCCTACTCAGTGAATCACGAAAGTTATTTGTGGCCACTAATTGTGAGCTCTGCACTCAGGTGTGTCTACCTGTTTGGCCTGTTGCCTTGGTGGAGTGCATGGAGAATGAAATAGGAAATGATGCTCTCTGTCTATCTCCACATACAGGTGAACGATCCAAGATTCAAATGTGGGCCCAAAATGAGTACGAAAATTAAGTTACTACCAGAAGGGATTGCACTTTTCTGTATTTCCGAGCCAATAATAAAATGTTTGCAGAAGGAGCTTATACTGTTTACCAACAAAATGATTTGTCTATTATCCTGTCCTGGAACTGTACTACAGTTTCAGGGTCAAGCTGAGAAATAATTTAGTAAAGAATCCAAAGTAGTACATTTTACAACTAGCTGCAAAAAAATGACAAGCTTTACTACTAACTTATTTGAAAAGCAAACAATGGAATGATTAATGACTATAATCTGAAGAGGCGAATATTCTTTCTTCAGGATTTATAGAGATGCATTAGATTTCATGAAGACAGTTGGCACTTAGAAAACATCCATAATTATTTTGGGGAAACATCAACAAATTTAAGATGATTGAGTTTTATATCTAGTATTATATTAGTTTTAATAAAAAATTCTACATAATATTTTGAAGTGTAAAAGACAATTCTCTTTTTAAAAAAAGAAAACAAAAGTAGTTAAACAAATAATCTTATGTTATTTTTAATGTCTATTCTTAATGCATTTCTAATTTTCTCAACACTACATGTACATTTTTATATCTCCATCCAGGTTATGGTTAAAAGAGCCTTCCTAACACCTAAGGGGGACAGGGCAAACCAGGCTTCTATGGGACATTTGACCCTCTATGGGAATGAATGCATAGCTTGAGAATTAGTACAATTATTAATGTGTGACTGTGAGATTGATTGAAGAATCATCAATAGGGGACTGTTAAGACTTACTCTTCTAGAAAGATTTGGGTTAAATTGAAACCACTGTAATAATTATCTATTTAACATGACATTTTTCTATTGGTTTAAATCAGGTGAAAAAATATAACTGCCAAATTTTAAATTATTTCAGAATCTTGCACATTCATTATTAGCCCATATTTGTAATCTGTTAGTACTCATTTTCAACCAAAATTAACAATCGTGATGTCACTTGCTGTTAGTTAACAATTGTGGTTCTTCTTTACTTACAGCTGTCCTAAACAGGCAAATGTTCATAAGTAGAGTGATTTAATTTCTCTTTTCATGACAGACATTCTGATAGCTCTTTTATGCAGCCATAATTGTCTGCCATAAAAGAGAACACCCCGTTTGTGTCCTGGGCTTGTGTCCCAACATCACCACCTACTGGCTGTGTAATTTTGGGCAAGTTATTTAACCTTTAGGTTGCCTTATTTTCCTTTATATGTAATGTGGGGATATAATAGTTTTACTCATTTTGTTGTTATGAGGTTTTGTACATTAATCTGTATAGGGCTGAGGATTGGACCGGTCACATAGAGATCTCATGAAAGTGTACACTATTGTGATGGTGATGTAGGAGTGATTTTGAATAATTATAAGACTTGCAATATTTGTGGAGGAGACGCTAAATCATTATTCCTGACTGTGGCTACATAATGCCTTTCACATCTTTTTAAGTATGTCTACCAATCTTTTGCCAAAAAATAGACAAATGAAATTTTAATCACATTTGCTGTTGATGTTGTTGTGTGTTTATCATGTCCTGTGCCACTGAGAAGCATGTCAAGAAAGTGGAGCCAGCAGTTGCTGTGCAGAGCTTAGAGCTGATGGGTCCACTTACCACGCTCTCGGGCAGTCTAAAGCTGGGGTGTACCCATGGATGTGGGGACGGACACTCGGAGATGGAAGAGAAAGTGCAGCAGATGTTTAAGCAGAAGGCTTACTGAGGCTCAGCAAAGAAACCAAATGCTTCTAGAAATGACAAAAATCAGAAATTCCATCACTTGGCACATACACGTAAATGGAGTGTTTCTTTTTCTTTCAAAAATAATTTCACAACTATACTTTTCCCTAAAGGTTAATCCTTGTAAACATTACTTCATATCTAGTCCAATCTTCAGTTAGCTGAACTAATGTTTTTCCAAGGGCATGACAATTGCCTAAATTCCCAAAATTCTGGGAACATAAGCAAAGATTTTCAGGTCTTTCATATAGAACTTTTACTTTTAAGATACTTTACTTACCTCCTGTACATGCAAAAAACTCTTTGAAAAGAAGTTCCAACAAGTATGAACAAATACTTAAATACCCTCTGTCTAACTAACTCTTCTTTTGCTTACTCAAAATAAAAATGAAGGCCTGTGCAATAAACTAGGCAAAATTATAACTTGGGAGTTGGAATGGTACAAAAAAAAAAACCCTATCTACAGCATAAAACTGTTGCATTTTGTTACGTGTCTACTACAAAATATGATGACAATGCTGATCAGCTCTCCAGTTTTAAAACCGGGTCAATGAAATTAGTATTGATTGATTTAAAGATTTTAGAAGATTAACTTACAAAAGAGCTGTGTAAGCAGTAAATGCCCCACACATAGTTGTTCAAGCAACTGAAGCATTTACTTTGATCCTTTTAAAAAGAGATAATTTATGAGTGTTACTGGCTTTATAAATAAACAAACTTGAATGAGAAATAATGTCTCAACCATTTCTTACAATAAGAGAAAGGATTCAATATGATCTTTTGAGATGCTATGTTTATAAAACCTTATTTTTTCCTTGTTTATAACCTTCCTTCTTGTGGGCCACATGCATAAACATATGTTGATATATTTCCATAATCTAAATTAGACCATATATCTGTTCTAGCTTGAACAACCTTATATCTAGAAAAATTACCCAGCATTGTGAATAAAACAGTGCATTTGCCACTAAACAGAGTATTGGACAAAAGAACCAAAAAATTGATAAAGTAGTTAAAAGTATGTATTTTGATTTCCTTCACTGAGATAGGTAATGAAAGATTTGATTAATATTAACTGACTTAATTAAGGCATTTTTAGGTAGAGGTTAGTTATTTATTAACCATTCACAAGTTTGTAAAGCACTTATTCTGTGCTCAGTACCCTGCGCAGTGACAAGAAAGTTTCTTCTCTTGAGTAGCCCAGAATTTTGTGGGATCAAATAGTTTGTAACTTCTCAGAGCAAGATTATCTCATGTTTTTTGACTCTAAAAGTTTTCCACACCTAAAAGCAATTATGGGAAGGACATCACCATCACAAAATTTTGATATGCAATAATAAAAACACCAGTTGGGTTTGTTCATATTGTCATGACAACAGAACCCGATTGATTTCTTGGATAATCAAGTCATGGGAACCTTCTCAGTCAAATCTCCATAGAGAATTATTTCTGTGGTCCAAGAAGACACCCTTTGCCTCTTGCATTCGGACATGTAGATACAGCTTCTCACGGCCACCTCCAAGTGAAGATCAGAAAGTGGTTGTGGTAGGAAAGGGGCTAGAGATAGTAAGCAGTCTCTACATTTTCTTCATTTCTTAACCCCAAACCAGTCTTATTTTAAAAGAGAATTCTGTTTGGGGGGTTCATGCAAGAATTAAGCCAGAATAATAAATTTTAAACTAGAACCCTTTCTAAGGGATTATGAATACTCAAATATTTAAGGAAACATTAAAGCTTGAAATTTAAACAGAACGGCATCTCTAGAATTTGTTTCCATTTCACAGAGATCATTCTTGTTCTTAGAACCAGTAGAGTTCTTTGAATTCTTTTCCCAAAACCATCTGTAGATGTTGTGCCACTCATGCGCAACATTATCAAGGAAAGTTTTGACTTTCTTTGTGATAGAAGACATTCATCAGAAACTACATCACAAATACACCTCTCTGATATAGCCTGTTTAGGCTGAGTATAGGCTGAAATCATCATACACAACAAAGCCCCAAATGCCCTGAAATAATTTATTTTTGAAGTTTTCATAAATATATACACATACATAAATATATTCATACATACATACAAATGAAAGAAGTTTTCTTTTTTAATTTGCTTTTTATGTTCTTAAGCTTTTTGGGTGTTACAAAATGCTCATGGGTAAAGATCACCTGAGAAGATTCGAATGAAAGAAGGAAAAAAGAAACAAATTTTCCTGATAAGTTTACAAAAATAAGTAAATAGTAAATAAAAGGAAGGGGGGGATTGTCATTAGTAATTTCTAACCTCCTAACTTTGCAAGTAATTTAAAAGCATATTTGTAAACAGCCTCACATTATGAGAATTACAGTGTATCCTTTTTAAAAAACAGCATTTAGGGTGCTTCTGTTCTCTTGCAACTCTTGTCTCCTGGTCACTAGAAAAGTCCTGTGCACAACTGAGGGACAAATCGCATCAGTGCTACTGGAATATGAGCGAGATGGCTAGACTGGGTCTAATGTCTTAAAAACACCAGCAGAAAGAGTATCTTTATAATTGTATGTGCTTACAGAAAAATAGATGATAGATACATACATACACACATACATAGAGATTAAGAATACAGTTTATATATTCTTAAAAGCAATACTAACTACAGATAAGAATGGTGTTAAAATATTCATGTAGGTATTTGTAGTCATTCCTGGTGTTATTCTAAAGCTCATCTTTTTTTCACACTACTTGAAAGTATTTGGTCAACGCATTGTTTAAAATATACAATAATAGTATCCATTTTGTTTCAAGCGTAATGAAAATAATATTCTGCAAAGTCCAATTAAATGACATTTAGCAATTTTGATTAAATGATTGCATAAATCACATTTTATTTGTTATTATGGTATACACTCCACAAGGTATCTTCTAATTCTTTCCATTTATCTTGAATAAAATGGAAGATTAAGTGTGAGGTGTCCCCTATTGAAAATTAAGCCAAATCTGTGAGAAACCAATCGCCCATAAACCTTCAGACTTCAGAGGACAGCGTTAATGAATGTGAACAGTGCCTAGTGTGGCATGCTTAAGGTCTCTGGGGTCTTTCTTCTCACAGTTTCCAAGTTTCATGAGCTCCTTTCCAACAAATGAGAGTAAATGTTCTCACCTGGGAGTACGCTTGCATGCAGCATGTCCTTATCAAACAGAGCAACATTTCCTTACAACTGACACACATTTCACAGGTCACATAGGCATGTTTCTTGGCCACTTGTACGTCCGGGTGCTTCTTGTTTACAGTGTGTTTCCCTCCCCAGTCCCTCTTGTCTCAGTCACAGCAGGGAACACGTTGGCATATCCACCATGAGGCACTTCTTAACTCTCTTCGTCGTGCAGACAAAATATGGCTCTCCTTTCCCAGCTTTTATTCTGCACGCATGCTCACATGCACACATATACGCACATTTGTGCACACACAAACACACACAGCTTTTTACCAGCACTGCTCTCATTTGTCTTCCACATTCCCCACCTGCCCACATTAACACATTAACCACCTATTCCTCATATTCATCCTTCTTGGGGTTTGAGCTTCTGTTTAGCTCTCGGGCTTAGATCCAAATATGTGTCTCTGCCTTCATTGTCATTCCATCAATAGCTCAATTTGGACAAATTTCCATGTCTGGACCACATACATACCCACATGCCTCTGGTCTATGCTAGCTCTCCATGCAGCAGTAGCAATAACAATGCAGAAGTCTTTGCCCAGTGCTGCAGATGCGATAAACACTATGTTTTTCACTAAAAGCACATCTTATATAATATTTATGACAACACTTAAGGCAGATTGCATTAACTCCAATTTAGCAATAAACAACTGAATATTAAAAAAAGAAAAGAAAGTTTAAGTCCCTTGCTGAGGTCCAGTGACTAGCAGCTGTGGAGAGAGCATTTGATAATGGGTAGGCTGGCCACACATACCATCATTTTCTATTTGGAACATGGGGAAGAGGCACTCAATTTCTGCCCTTGCCCTGTGGAATTTACCCAATTGGTGTAATTCTTATCTTATCTGCTCCCTGAAGAAGAGGAATCCAATAATTATTTTACAGTGAGTTGTGGTAATGAGCTCTGAAGCCTCAGAGACAACACTCACTGTCAGTGTCACTGTGAACAAATGACATCATTCTTCTGCACCTCATAGTCCTTTTCTTTAAAGTTCAGGTGGCATATTTGTTGACAATTTATGTGAATAGTCAATGGGATAACATATGTAATGGTTTTCACATTGCCAGGCACATGGAGAATGGCTCAGAAGTGCTTAGGTCATAAATGGGAAATTTCTTTTCTCCCAATCGTGTAGATTTGTGTCTCAAGTGCTGATACAATTAAAATTTCTAGACAATCACCAGGGAGATGCAGAGCAAAAGGAAAGCTACTTTAACAGTTTTTTTTATCCAAACGAATTTTAGATAGGTGAACACGAATTAGCACTAATGTCCATCACAGAGAGAGGCAAAGTCTCAAGACAGGAAAGAGAAAGTGCAAAAGGCAGTAAGGAAATCTAGATTTTTTCCTTTTCTTTCTTTCTTTCTTTCTTTTTTTTTTTTTTTTTTTTTTTTTTTGGTAAAAGCACTGGTGCTGGCAGCCAGTACCTTCATAAAAATCTCCTCAGTTGTCAGGTCCCACATACTTCTTCCTGACAGCTTAGGTCATTTCAAAGTACGAGGCTGGGTAGTACCACATTGCGTTATGTTGCAGAGGAAGCACATTTTTCCCAGGAGAGATCAGCATCCAAGTCTTTAAAGCAATGAACTTAGAGTCTAGAGAACAGTTTTCTATTAGAGGCTCTGTCATTGATATTCCATCTTGAGCAATCCCTGAATTTTTCTGAATTTTGATTTTTCATCTCTAATTGCTAGATTCTGTAAGAAGGATTTGAATCTTGAATTTCATGTCCTGTTCACATGGTTAGCTTGGACTTCCTTACAACATGGCAGCCTTACATGTAGTCAGACTTACAAGGTAACTCAGAATAGGTGAAGGGACTAAAGAATGACCTTAAAGGTCTTAAAGGTCATACCCACAACAGACATAATGTCATATCTTTCATACATTATTGGCCAAGGCAATCACCAACCAGCCCAGATTTAAGGGGAATGTACAGACTCTGTTTCTGAATTCAGGCTTTTGAAATAATTTGCAGCTCTTTTCAATCTTTCACAAAAATAATGCAACTTTTAATACTACTTATGATACAAGTTATTTTGAAAGACATTACATAGTCTCTCTCGATGGTCAAAAAAAGCACAGAAGTACAGAGCAGAATCAAGATTTTAGTCTCAGTGCTTCCACAGAACATATGGCCTTAGGGGAGTCAATTAATATCTTAAAGCCTCAGCTGACTCTAATTTTAAAGAGGGATACTTTATCTTTTTTCTATCTTCCAGGAATTTTATGAGGATTTAACTAGACCATATAAATGATTTCTAGGTTAAATGCCAGGCAAAATGACTAAAAGAATATTAAAATATAGAATATTTGAATTATGCTGAAAGTAAGGAAAAGGTATTATCTGTATGCTGGAAATGCCCAGGAATTTCTAGTAGATCAGGTGCAGATGAATAATGAACAGCATCACTGTTCCTTGAAAAAGAAGCTCAAACTTCCTAGGAGAAAAAGAGGAGATTATTACCCTTTTTACTTGGAAGAGTGGGACCTAAAAGATGAAGGTGAGGTTGGACCTTGGGCCAAAAGAAAACTTTTATAAGCAGTTTAACAACATAGCTAAAGGAGAAAATATGTTAGAGAACCATAAAACAGTCAGGAAGATTTGCATATCCAATAAAAAGCCATTTATATGTATAAAACAGTACTCAAATAAAAAATGGGCAATTTACCTGAATAAAAATTTCTCAAAAGAAGACATACAAATGGCCAACAGGTTTATGAAAAAAATTCTCCACATTGATAATTATTAGGGAAATGCAAATTAAAACTACGATGAGATATCACCTCATGCCTGTTCGAATTGCTGTTATCAAAAAGACAAAAGATAACAAGTATTGATGAGGATGTGGAGAAAAGGGAACACTTGTGCCCTGTTGGTAGGAATGAAAATTAGTACGGCCATTATTAAAACAGTATGGACATTCCTCAAAAAAAAAAAGAAAAAGAAAAGAAAAGAAAATAGAACTATGACATGATCCAGCAATCCCACTTCTGGGTATGAACATGAAGTCAATATGTCAGAAAAATACCTCAACCCTTTACTGCAGCGCTATTCACAGTAGCCAAGTTATGGAATATGCCTAAGTGTCCAACAAGAAATAAATGGATAAAGAACATGGTAAATTTCACAGTGGAATACTATTCAGGCTTAAAAAGAAGTAAATTGTGACATTTGCAACAGCATGGATGGAACTGGAGACCGTTATGCCAAGTGAAGTAAGCCAGGAACAGAGGACAAATACTGCATGTTCTCACTTACATGTGGTATCTAAAGCAATTGAACTCTTAGAAGCAGTTAGAATGGTGTTTACAGAGTCTGGAGGGTGGAAAAGCAAATGAGGATTGATGGTCAAAGGGTAGCAAATTTCAGTTAGAAAGGAGGAATATAAGGTTTTTTTAGTTTTATTGTGCAGCATGGTGAATATAGTTGATAATAGTAGATTGAACATTTCAATATTACTGAGTGAGTAAATTTCAAACGTTCTCACCCCAGAAAATAAGCATTTGAGGTGATGGATATGTTAATTAGCTTGATTTAAGTATTCCACATTGTATTCATAAATCACAACATCACATTGTACTCCATAAATATATGCAATTATAAATTGTCAATGTACAACAAAATTTTAAAATAGTACTTAAATATACAAGAGGAAATGGGAAGAAGCATGTTGATTAGTAATTTTAAATTAACACTTCCATTCCTTGATAAATTAGATTTAAAATTTAAACAAATATATAGAGAAGGAAATACAGAGTGAAGAATGTGTATGTGTGTGTGTGTGTGTGTGTCTGTGTGTGTGTGTGTGTGTAGAAAGAAACTACATCAATGTATGTATCTTTTCAATAAAACATGTACAGAAATTGGCTATATATTAGATAAAAATGAAAAATAAACTTCAATATATGGAAACTATTGAGTGCACATTCTCTGACTACAATGCATTATTAAAGAAAAATAAATAAGATGTGCACAAAAAAAACAGTACCTTAACAAAATATACACAAGCAATATTTTATATAAAAAGGAAATAAAGCTATGATTAAATATTTTTAGGAAAGAATGATTTCTATTCTACTCATCAAGCCATTGGGAAGTGAAGAACATAGCATTCTGAAGAGAATGCTTTCACTAAACAAATAAGATTAAAATTGCAAATACTTAACTTGAGAATGTGGAAAAAAACCAAGAAAAAAACTTAAGAAAAACAGGTGGTGGAAATGAAATTAGGACAAGACCAAAACATAATATATTTAAAAAACTGAAAAATATAAATTCTTTACATAAATAAAAAACACAAGTCTCTTTTAAAAGGTGAAAGTAAAAATATTTTTTAAATTATTCACACTAAACCCAAACACATAAATTGGAGATATGAAAGAACTTATCAAAACAGCCAAAATTCTTTTTTTGAGAAAATTTGATGCTTTTTCTATAAAAATTTAATGACAAATAAGCTTAGGAGAATTGATGACTCTTTGGGAAGCGATAATCATAATTCTACTTATATATGCACAAGCTGAAGTCCCTAGAGGGAATTCTGACATAAATTTTATTTTTAATTTTCTCAAACTTTTTTAGTATTGGGATGTATTAGTTTTAGTAGCAAAAGGGCAGACATAACTTAAAAGCCTTTCAATGTGACATTGAATACATGTGGAGGATAGTGATATTGTCTTCTGTATTAGTCAGAGTCCACTTATATAAATAGAGCCCATGCTAGACAGTTCAATGGAAGAAATTTAACAAGATAATTTATATTTTTGGGTATTTTATTAATATATAATTATTATACATATAAATGGGGCACAAGTGATAATTTGATACATGCATACCAAATCAGAGTAATTGGGATATATATCACTTATACATTTATAATTTCTTTGTTTTGGAATATTCCAAATCTTCTCTTCTAGCTATTTTGAAATATACAACAAATTATTGTTAACTACAGACATCCTACTGTGCTCTCAAACACTAGAACTTATTCCTTTTAAGTACTTGTATTTTTGTACCCATTAACCAAATTTTCTTCATCCTGGGGTAGGAAGAGCAGAGAGATTAGCAAAAGTGGGAAAGATACCACCCTACCTCCTTTGCTTTCAGTTTCGTGGATGTTGGCAGAAAGCACAAGACTCCCAGGTCAGAAACAAAGGACTTCATTGCTTATAGCACAACAGGCATCATGAGTATCATGTTCCCATCAGTTTTCCTGTTCTCCATGTCCCATGGGATGATGCGAAGCAACCCAGGTGGACACTGTATATTGCCACAGCTGAGGAACCTGAGTTTAGGGAACTCCCAATCTTATAAGGTGGCTGTTGGCAAACCTGCCCACCCTTGCCTTAAAAGAAGAAGTTATCTGTATTGTCCTGGTCAGGGAAAAATATCTGTCCAACACCCTAGAGGAAGGTACTATATCTTCCAAGGCTGTTTGCTATACAAACATACTTGAATAGATAGTAAGGAACAAAATTTCAGAAGAAATGAAAAACGATGAGTGACCCAGGAAGAATTATTTTCTAACTACCCTTTCCATCAAGCGTATTCAAAGAGTTTTCCAAAGTCTAGGGGAGGAGAGGTATGAGGATTGCAGCAACAAATGGTAGTGTGATCTCTCTTTGTTTTCATCTTCAAGTCTCAGGTGTCTATAAATAAATAATAAATTTCTTTAATTATGGTCTAACTGGGAGACAGCAGAAGCAGCCAACCCATGTTTATATCTTTATGAGAGCCCTCTAGATATAAGGTTCTTTTCGTTCGGGATTCCTTTCTCATTGGCTTGAGGACAGCATAACTCTTATCTGTGTGACACTCAAATAAAGGTGTTAACTTAATCTCCATATGGCACACTTTAGACCTAAGTCACTCTCTTAGGCTGTGGGCTCCATGAGATGTGTCAGTTGCAGTTCTCAAATAGAACACAAATGTTTAACTGCTCTCCATACTTGCTTGCGCTGTGACCTTTATTCTTTCCTGATGCTAACTGATTCATTGCTCATATCCCAGGACACTGACAGCTTTTTAAAAAGAATGGAAACAAGAGAACATTAGAGCCAAAAATGGCAGAAAATATAGTGAATGTGTCAAGAACTGGATTAGCTGCTTCCCTATCTAGTTGATTTCTTTGTTGACATTGAAGCACCCTTTTTGCATCCTGACCCTGTGTGAAAAGAGAAGCAGATGAGTGTTGCCTGCAGGAAAGAGTCTATAAATTGAGGGAGTTCTGCACAAAGGATTGAAGAATTTCATACATTTCCTTGAGAAATTTTTCACTGACAAAAGCTACTGAAAGGATCAACACAGTAGATCCTAACAGAGAAGGAACAAAGAACTTTGAAGACATACATCCATCTTGTTTATTTCTTAAAATACAGTAATTGTTTAGAAATGACCTCACAATATAATTTCCTCTTTGTTGCTTTGTGTTGCTTCGCCCCCCCCCCATGGATTTGTCAACCCTCTTTCCCTGGGTGATGGAGATGCAAAAGATTACTCAAAGCCCATCTCTTCTGAGCAGTGAGAGAACCCAAAGTGTTTAATCTCCCATCGGAGCCCTCAAGCAAGAGGCATCCCTTCCTCAGGAAATTAACCCCAAATTGGGGTTCTCTTCTTGCATTTATTTTCCAGACCGGGAAGTTACAGGAAGAGAACATATGTGGGATTATAGTTTAACAATATAGGCTGGTAACGCTCAGTGAAACAAGTCAGATGACATTCCATTAGACAATTAAGTGATCTTACAGCAATTTCTCAGTATCTTTACATAACAATCAGTAACTAGTCTGTCTTTGAGCCAGCAACCTGCTGTGCCACAAATCTTTGTCTTACACCAGAGACTTTATAGACTGAGGAAAATTTCCAGTCCTCTGGAAGGTCAATATTTGAAACTGCAAGGCTTTGGAAAACCAGGCCCTGTGAGGTACATATGCTTTATAGCATATTCCACACCTCTTTAATATTTGTAAAACATTATCATTCTGTGTCCATTAACCAATTTCTCACTAAGCCCTTTCTCCTTCCCCACCACTAGTAACAAGAGTTCTGTTCTCTCCTTCTCTGAAAGTTCAGCATAGTGTTGTGATTTTTTTCTTCCTTCCTTCTGTCTTTCCTATCATTTTATTTATTTGTTTTTTTAGCTCACTCTTATGAGAAAGGACTGTGTCTGGCTTATTTCACTTTAATTTTCACCAAGCTCACCCATGCTGCTGCAAATGGCAGAATTTCATTCTTTTTTATGGCTGGGTAGTGTTACATTGTGCATATGTATCACATTTTCCATATCCAGTCATCCTATGATGGACATTTAGGTTGGTTCCAGATTTTAGCTATTGTAAATAGAGCTGCAGTAAACATGGGAGTGCAGTTATCCCTAAGACATGATGATTTTCATTCCTTTGAGTATATACACAGAAGTGGGATTGCTGGATCATGTAGTAGTTCTATCAGTAGTTGTTCAAGAAATCTCTTCAAACTGTTTTCCATCACAGCTATATTAATTTACAGTCCCACCAACAGTGTATAAGGATTCCTCTTTCTCCACATCCTTGCCAGCATTTGTTATTCTCTGTCTTTTTTACAATATTCAGTCTATGTGGGTTGAAAGGATATCTCAGTGAGGTTTTGATTGTAATTTCCCTGATTAGTAATATTGAGCATTTTTTCATATGCTTGTTGGCCATTTGTATGTCATCTTTGAGAAATATCTGTTCAGCTCCTTTGCCTATTTTTAATCAGATTATTTATTTTTTTACTGTTCCTTGGGTTTCTTGTATATTCTGGACTTTAATCCCTTGACAGATGCATAGTTAGCATATATATTTGCCCATTCTGTAGGTCGTCTTTTCACTCTGTTGACTTTCCTTTGCTGTGCAGAAGCTTGTTAGTTTGATATAATTCCATTTGTTTATTTTTTTTTCTTTTGTTACCTGTGCTTTTGAGTTCTTATTCGTAAAGTCTTTGCCCAGTGGTACATACTGAAGTATTTCCCCTGTGTTTTCTTCTAGGAGTTTTATAGTTTAAGGTCTTATATTTAACTCTTTAATCCATTTTGAGTTGATTTTGGTATATGGTGAGAGGTACAGGTCTAGTTTCATTCTTCTACATGTGCATACCCAGTTTTCCTGGCACCATTTGTTGAAAAGGCTATCTTTTCCCTGATGTATGTTCTTGGTGCCTTTGTCAGAGATCAGTTGCCTGTAAGTATGTGGGTTGATTTCTGGTTTCACTCTTCTGTTCCATTGGTCTGAGTGTCTTTTTTTTATGCCAGTACCATTCTGTTTTAGGTACTAGAGCTTTGCAGTTTAATTTGAAGTCAGGTAGTGTAATGCCTCTGGCTTTTTTATTTTTATTTATTATTTATTTTTATTTTTATTTTTTTGGCTCAGGATTACATTTGCTATTCAGTTCTTTTTTGTTCCATATGAATATTAGGATTCTTTTTTCTATTTCTATGAAGAATGTCATTAGTATTTTGATAGGGATTGCACTATATATGTAGATTGTTTTGGGTAGTATGGACTTTTTCACATTAATTTTTCCAATCCATGAACACGAAATGTCTTTCCATCTTTTGGTGTCCTCTTTAATTTCTTTCTACAGTGCTTTGTAGTTCTCATTGTAGAGATCTTTGACCCACTTGGTTAAACTTACTCCTAGGTATTTTATCTTTTCGGTTACTATTGTAAATGGGCTTGCTTTCTTGATGATTTTTCTGCTACTTCATTGCTGGCATATTAAAACACTACTTATTTTTGTGTATTGATTTTGTATCCTGCAACTTTACTAAATTTGTTTACCAGCTGTAGGAGTTTTTTGGTGGAGCCTTTAGGTTTCTCTATACATAGGATCATGTCATCTGCAAGCAGGGACAATTTCATTTCACCTTTTCCAATTTGAACGCCCTTTGTTTCTTTCTCTTGCATGATTGTTCTAGCTGGCACCTCCAACACTATGTTAAATAGGAGTGGTGAGAGTGGGCATCATTGTCTTGTTTCCATTCTTAAGGGAAATGCTTTCATCTTTGGCCATTCAGGATGATGCTGACAGCAGGTTTGTCATTATGGCTTCTATTGTGTTGAGATCATTTCCATGTACAACTAATTTGTTGAGAGTTTTTATCATGAAGTGATGTTGAATTTTGTCAAATGCTTTTTCTGCATCTATTGAGATGATCATATGGCTTTTGTCACTGATTTTCTTGATGTGGTGCATTGCATTTATTAACTTGTGTATGTTGAACCATTCTTGCATCCTTGGGATGAATCCCACTTGATCATGGTGTATAATTTTTTCAATGTACTGTTGTATTCTGTTTGCTAATATCTTGTTGAGGATTTTTGTGTCCATGTTCATCAAGGATATTCATCAGGAATATTGGTCTGTAGTTTTCTTTTTTTGTTGTATCTTTGGTTTTGGCATCAGAGTGCTGCTGGCCTCATTGAATAAATTTGGAAGAATGACCTCTGTTTCAATTTTGGGGGATAGTCTGGAAAGGATTGGTATTAACTCTTATTTATATGTTCAGTAGAACTCAACTGGGAAGCCGTCTGGTCCTGTGCTTTTCTTTGTTGGAGACTGCTGATTACTGCTTCAATCTTATTGCTCATTATTGGTCTATTTAGGCTTTCTGTTTCTTCTTGGTTCAGCCTTGGTAGCTTGTATGTGTCCATAAATTTATCCATTTTCTCCAGATTTTCAAATTTGTTGGTGTTTAGTTCTTTATAATGGTCTCTAATGATTCTTTTCATTTCTGTGGTATCAGTTGTAATGTCTCCTTTTTTATTTCTGATTTTTGTTGTTTGGCTTTTCGCTCTTCGTCTTTTTAACTAAACCAGTTTATGGTTTGTCTATTTTGTTTATCATCTCAAAAAACCAAAAAAACACAACTTTTGTTTCATTCATCTTTTGGGTTTGGGGGGGTGGTCTCTATCTCATTTAGTACTGCTCTGATCTTAATTATTTATTTCCTTCTGTTTGTTTCAGCATTGGATTGTTCTTGTTTTTCTAGTTCTTTGAGGTATAACATTAGGTTGTTTATTTCAAATCTTTCTATTCTTTTCATGTAAGCATTTATTGCAATAAGTGTCCCTCTTAATACTGCTTTTGCAGTACCCCATAGGTTTTGGTAAGTTGTGCTTGTATTTTGTATTTTCATTTGCTTTAAGGAATTTTTTTATTTTCTGTTTTATTTCTTCTTTGACCCATTGGTTATTCAGGAGCATGTTGTTTAATTTCCATGTGTCTGTATAGTTTCCAAAGTATTGTTTGTTGTTAATTTCTATTTTCATTCCAGAGTGATCTGAAACATGCTTGATATGATTTGAGTGTTTTTAAATTTGTTGAGACTTACTTTGTGGCCTAACATGTGGTCTATTCTGGAGAATGATCTCTGTGCTGATGACAAGAGTGTATACTCAGCAGTCATTGGATAAAGTATTCTGTAAATGTCTGTTAAGTCCATTTGGTATGCAGTGCTTTTTAAATCCAATATACCTCTGCTAATTTTTTTGTCTAGATGATCTATCCAATGTTGAGAAAAGTGTATTAAAGTCCCCAACTATTATTTTGTTGGGGTCTATCTCTCTCTTTGGATCTAATGACAATTGCTTTATATATCTGGGTGCTGTGGTGTTGGGTGCATTTATGATTGCTTTATCTTCTTGCTTTATTGATCCTTTTATCATTATATAATGTCCTTCTTTGTCTCCTTTTATATTTCTTGCTTTGAAGTCTATTTTATCTTATGTAAGTATGGCATCTCCTTCTCAGTTTTGGTTTCTATTTGTGTGGAGTATCATTTTCCATCCCTTCATTATTAGTCTATGTGTCTTTATTGGTGGAGTGAGTTTCTTGCAGGCAGCATATATTTGGGTATAGGTTTTCATTCAGCCAGTCTATATCTTTGAAGTGGGAAATTTAATCCACTTATATTCAGTGTTGTTATTGAAAAGTATTGCCTTATTCCTGCTATTTTATTAAAATTTTTATGTTTGTTTTGTATTTCTTTCATTCCTTTCTTTCCCTTTTATTGTTTCTCTTTGCTGTTTGGTATTTCTTTTTAATGATAAGACGCATTTTCTTTTTCTTTGTAGTGATAAGATATATTTATTTTTCTTTCTCATTTGTATATGTGTTCTACTAGTGGTTTTTATACTTTCTCATGTATTTATGGTGTAATATATTGTTCTTTTGATTCCAGATATAGGACTTCCTTGAGGATTTGTTGAAAGGTTGGTCTTGTGGGGGTGAATTCTCATGGTTTTTGTTTGTCTGTGAAAGGTACTATATTTCTCCTTCATTTTTGAAGGAAAGCTAGATATAGTATTCGTGTTTGGCTGTTTTTTTCTTTTAGCACTTTGAATATGTTATCTTACTCCTGGCCTGTAGTGTCTCTATTGATAAGTCTACTCTTTCATTGTTGTTGTTGTTGTTTGTTTATTTTGTTTTGTTTTGTTTTTGACTGGTAAGGGGATCGCAACCCTCAGCATGGTGTCATCCGCACCATGCTCAGCCAGTGAGTGCACCGGCCATCCCTATATAGGATCCAAACCTGTGGCCTCGGTGCTACCTGCGCCGCACTCTCCCAAGTTAGCCATGGGGCCGGCCCGGGAAGTCTACTCTTAGCCTGATGGTAATTCTTTTATAGGTGATTTGATGCTTTTCTCTTGCTGTTTCTAGAATTCTTTCTTTGTCTTTGACTTTTGACAATTTGACTATAATGTGTCTCAGGGAAGTCCTTTTTGATTTGATTCTGTTTGATGATCTTTGAGCTTCTTGGATCTGGGTGACTGTATCTCTCCCAGTTCTCAAGAAGTTTTCAGCTATTGTTTCATTAAATAGGCTTGCAATGCCTTTTCTTTACTCTTCCCTTTCTGGTACATCCATAATACAGATATTTGTACATTCAAGGTTATCAGTTAGATCTCTTAGGCTTTCTTCATTTTTTAAAAAATTCTTTGTCTCTCTCTGTTTTTTTTTTTTGGTCCAACCATGTTAATTCAAACAGAGTATCTTCTAGTTCAGAAATTTTTTCTAGTCTGCTGCTTATGTTCTTAGTTGTATTTTTTATTTCATTGAATTAATTCTTCAGCAGTGGGGTTGCTGGGTTGGTGAGACTCTGAGCTCCCCGGGTTCTTATCCCAAAATGATTATGTCCAGATGCAGCCTGGGACCAAGGGTGACTCCTCATGTAGTTCCTCTCTGCAAAAATACAGTCATGTGGGTTCATAGCCCCTCCTCATTCTGGGCTCACTGTCTGTGAAGGCCGTGTGGTTACTTTGCAGCCTGACTTGCAGGTGTCTGTGGTGGCAGCACTGGCCACTGGTTCCCCTGTCTACCATGTGCCAGGAGTGCAGGGTCTCTCCAGTCTCCTCATCAGTCCTAATAGGGTGCTTACCCTATCTTTCTATGTTGCTGTCTCAAGTTTCCAGATCTTGGAGGATTTCCCTCGCTGTTTAGCTGGATTCTGTTGTTTTCTCCTAGACACTCTACAGGTGACTATCTACTAGTTGCTTTGGACATTTTTTGCATTAGAGGCAAGGATTGGCCACTTCTAGTCAGCCATGTTGCTGGAAAAAAGAAAAGAAAGAAAGAAAAAACTAAAGATGATTTTTATATTCTTTTTTTGAACCTTCTCACCAAGAGAAATTTTATCAGGAGTTTAAATTCAGAACAGACAAATTTCTCTTAAAAAATTGCTTGAAGTATTTCCACATTGTCTTAAACATTGTGTGTATCAAAAAAAGGCCAACTTATAATACATTGCTTAAGCTTAATAACAAAATTAAAAATTTCTTCATAATTCTGATAGATTCTACATTATCTGTTCATTTGCAAATGGCACAGAGTACTTGTATTAGTCTGCTAGGGCTGTCAGAACAAAATACCAAGATTAAAGTGCCAGGAGGGTTGGTTTCTCCTGAGGCCTCTCTCCTTGGCTTGTAAATGGCTGCTTTCTTGCTGTGTCCTTACATGGCCTCTTCTCTGTACACATTCATTTTTGGTGTCTCTTCCTCTTCTTATAAGGACACCAGTCCTATTGGATTAGGGTCCCACCTTATGATCTCCTTTAACCTTAATTAATCTCTTTAAAGGCCCTGTCTCCAAATATAGTCACGTGTGGGTTAGGGCTTCACTATATGAATTTGGGGGATACAGATCAGTCCATAGCAGTACTCAGTGCATAGTTATGAGTCATGAATGAATCCCCTGATGTGTAAGAGAACACTTAGATATCTGAGATGTAGTGGACAAGATTTGTATCTTTGGCAAAGATCCTGAGTAAATTCATAATCAAGTTTTTAAACACAAATTTTCCATTTTTTTGCAATTAAATATGGAATTAAAATAAAGAGAAACCAAAGAAACAAATGAAGAACTAGAATATTGTTATTGTTAAAAGTGCCCTAGGACTTGGAAACAATGAAGAGTGAGAGTTGGAGAAACGGGAGGTGGAAAACAATGTGGGTGATTCAGATGGAAATCAGGTGGAGGGAATTATTCTCCAGCAGCTTCCAGTTATTTGTATCCTGCAAACAAAATATGTTTACTATGTTTCCATGATGTTTAAGGACTGACTCTTTGGGAAGAAAAGTGATAAGCAGAATAAAAAATTATAAGGAAAAGCACTTTAATCAAATTTTGGAAAGATTAATTTACCACTGACAATCTATTGTATGCTAAGTAATAAACAAATTATATTAGAAAGAATAAAGAGTAGACAGTAGACAGAACTGTGATTAATATGAGATTCATTGTACGGATTAATTGATGTTATTAATGGGCATTGCTGACATGAATTAAAGATTTATATGTTTAGGGCCGAGCCCATGTCGCACTCGGGAGAGTGCTGCGCTGGGAGCGCAGCAACGCTCCTGCCGCGGGTTTGGATCCTATATAGGAATGGCCAGTGCACTCACTGGCTGAGTGCCGGTCACAAAAAAGACAAAAAAAAAAAAAAAAAAAAAGATTTATATGTTTAATTAAGTGTATGCCTCTTATGGGAAATTATCTTTAAAGATGGACGTCCTTTTTTCCCCCCCCCCTCAATAATGCTTTCATAAAATGAGTCTTGCCCCTATTCCCTTATATTAGTGGTTGGTGGACTCAAGCTCTATGAGGATATTTTGTGTGTTCTTAACACGCATAGCACCAACCACAGAGATACCCAAGTGTGAGGTCTGGGGTAAAACTGGCAATGTGCATTGTTCGCAAGCATCCCAAAGATTATGAAAGTGCTGCTTTACTATAACCCAGAAATTTGTCTTCTCCTCTCACCGCCACTCCCCCACACACCAACCATAGGATATGAATGTGGATAGTAAACCTATTTTTGCAATAAGGAGGAAAACTTTGAAATATACCAAATTTTGAAATTATAAAAATTGGTTGCAATGTTACTATTTGGAGCCATCTTCTTAAAAAAAATAGATTCTTTCAACAGTGCCACGCTCTTCAAAAGACTGAGTATGGTACTCTTGTGACAAGACATAGCATTTCTAGAAATGCTGCACTACTAAGAAAGTAAAATAAAATAAATACGTATAAGCTCTTTGACTACAAATTCTATTAATATGTAAAACCCTCTTAGTTTTATGTGGATTTAAAGGACCTGTTTTAGCACATCAAGGGCTTTCCTGACAGCATCTTACATGAAGAATAGTAAGAGCTGACTCCAATGCTGGATGCAGAAGTATGTAAAGTATTCAAGGTGGGGAAGCCTGATGAGAAAATGCACACCACAGTGGGCAAAAAGGGAGTCAAGGCCAGATTTGACAGAGACAGTCTATATAACTCCCAGTTTTGCCAACAGTCAGGCATTAAATAAGAAGGAAGTGTGAGATTTTATTAACCAGAGAATTGCCCATTGACAATCAGAAAGTGAATGTTTGCTCAGGTGGTGTTTGAGAAATGTGTTCTACGATCAAATTTCTGTGTGTTTATAAAACTGGTGTGAATCAATAAAAATAAATTTCTTTCTTGTAAATGCAATGTCAACTATTATTTTATTGGTATTAATGATATGCCTGAGCAAGCGATATATTGTGAGGATCTCTTCAGCTAACCTTAAAATGTTGTTTCAAATAAGAACATGTGTCACACTTATATTACAGAGCTTCTCAGAGAAAACAGTCTTAATACATACAAGGTCCTATCACAGGAGTGAGGAAAGAGATCTATTTGAGAAAGAAGAAAAAAAGATCTCTTTGAGCCGTTGTGTAGGGGTGGAAGGTGGTGTCAAGAAAAATTTTAATTATAGCAACCCAATTAAAAAATGGGCAAAAGAGCTAAGTAGGCATTTCTCTAAGGAAGATATCCAAATGGCCAACAGACATATGAAAAAATGCTCAACATCACTCAGCATCCGGGAAATGCAAATCAAAACCACATTGAGATACCATCTAACCCCAGTTAGGATGACTAAAATCCAAAAGACTATGAACGATAAATGCTGGCGAGGCTGCGGAGAAAAAGGAACTCTCATACATTGTTGGTGGGACTGCAAAATGGTGCAGCCTCTATGGAAAATGGTATGGAGGTTCCTTAAACAATTGCAAATAGATCTACCATACGACCCAGCCATCCCACTGTTGGGAATATACCCAGAGGAATGGAAATCATCAAGTCGAAGGTATACCTGTTCCCCAATGTTCGTCGCAGCACTCTTTACAATAGCCAAGAGTTGGAACCAGCCCAAATGCCCATCATCAGATGAGTGGATACGGAAAATGTGGTACATCTACACAATGGAATACTACTCAGCTATAAAAACGAATGAAATACTGCCATTTGCAACAACATGGATGGACCTCGAGAGAATTATATTAAGTGAAACAAGTCAGGCACAGAAAGAGAAATACCACATGTTCTCACTTATTGGAGGGAGCTAAAAATTAATATATAAATTCACACACACAGAAAGGACATGGTTGGGGGGGAGGGGGGGAGGGAGAAGGGAGGGAGGTTTTGGTGATGGGGAGCATTAATCAGCTACAATGTATATCGACAAAATAAAATTAAAAAAAAAATAAAATAAAATAAAAATAAAAAAATAAAAAAATTAAAAAAAAAAAAAAGAAAAATTTTAAGAAACTGAAATGGGTCTGGGGTATTTTACGGTTCTTTAAGTTGTAGAAGGCTGAGAATAATACAAATAATTCTTGTCCATGGAAATACAAATGCATTTCTCTGGTAGAATACAATTGATTATTGCTCTGGATATATGCCAACAATCCTGATTGCTATATGCCATTGGGATTCTCCTTGAAATGAGTTCTCCCATCTTAACGTTCCTTTCTTTATCAATGAGTTAGAATATATCATTTACAACTGTCATTTTATATTTTTTGAGTAATAATTTTACCTTAGAAAAATTATCCTTAAACAAAGAGTTATGCAAATATCTGCAACATATTCTACTGTGTCACCCACATTTAAACTTCAACATTTAAAAAAGCAGATTTCATTTCAATATTTTAAATAAAGCCTAAGATACATTTTCTTTTTCTTTTAGCTTCAGACGAGCTTGGCTGAACCAATGACGTTATCCAAATCAATATCTCTTCCCCGTAGTGCGTACTGGCATCACATCACTCGTCAGAACAGTGTGGGAGAAATCTACAGCTTGCAAGGCAAGTCACTTTACAGTAATAAAGCGGCACCTCCATAAGCTTCCTCCAGGTGGACCAGGAGTCATGCAAATGGCTTCGTATTTGCATTGTTTGCTTCTCCACCCTTTCCGTTTATCAACTGTCACTGGTCACAGTGGGAGCTCAGAGATTTACGGCAACTTCTTAAAAGCTATCATTTCATACACCCATGGTAAAAAATTATTCTAAAAATTACCGTGAGGGCTGAGGACCCAGCTGGGCACAAGAACTTAACTAAAACTTTATACAAAGCACATTATCAGAAGCTAAAAGTTAATGCCGAGGTTCATTTCATGCTGTGTTTTACAACGGATTTCTTTCTTAGCATCTTTTTTCCTTAATAGGATTAAATATCAGTTCAGGAGGCTGACTTCAGGCTCTGTAATAAAATGCTACATAAATCTACCCACAGAAGTTTTAAGGTTTAGCCAAAGCCATGACATAGAAACTATTTGGAGAGCGTGCAGATTCTACAGGGGGCCAAGTGTAAATACTTTTCTTCTGTGTTTTTCCTAATGATAAATGGTCAGTTAATTAACTAGCATGGGAATGGCTTACCAGCTGAACCAAATTAATTGCTAGCAGGTATTTGATGAACAGCAGCAGAAACTCCAGCTTCAGCCGTCCTCTTCCTAGTCCTTCCTGTTTGTTTTAGAATAAATAATCTTATCCTTGAAATAAAATATTCTATTACAAGCAATTGACTAATGCTAACCAGCCCTGGAGGAAGCAAGAAACTAAGAAAAATAAGGCTGAGACGCACACAGCTGAAAACATTTACTCATCCAACATCGATTGAGCACCATAGGCTTGAAGTAATGGGTACCCAATAAACAGCTAATTAAATATAAATGAGCAATTATGACCTTTAGCATAGTTAAGCATTCAGAATATTTTTTTCCTTTTATACTTTAGCTTTTGCTCATATTAACAATACTAAATATTTTGACCAAACGATTACTGTTGCAAGCAAACTGAAACAATGTCTGAGTATTTTTACAGCAGTAGTTGCTTGCCAAGGTTGCAAACCCAGACAAATGGAATTTGATCAGTGAGAATTAGTGATCAAAGATGTTGTTCTGCAAGGAAAAGCACTTGGAATGATTTTAGTCATTTACTGAAAACAACCACATTTTCTATTTTAAATGAACTCTCTTATGGCCAACTTGACCACCTGTATTTAAGAGGTAGTTATCTTTTTATATTATTTATTTGTATGAGAAAATATGTAGTGGAATAAGGATGTAAGGATTGAAATAAGCAAAGGGGACTGATTTGGCAATTTCGAGAATCAGAAAAAGACAAGCTCCTTATGCTTTCAATTCCCTCCACAGATGCCAGTAACCACACACTGCAAGTGCCTGAGTCATGATCTTATAAAATACATCTTGCCTGTTCCTGTGATTAGAACTAATTTTTTTAAAATGCTTGCAATATAAGGTTGTTTTTATTTAAACGTAAACATATATGTGTACATAGTGATATTTGCTTAAAGGAAACTAAAACTATGTAATGATTGAATGCGAAAATAAAAACTATCAAATTTCTAAGCAAAAAAAAAAAAAGAGATATTAATGCAAATAATTTGGGGAATAGTTTGGAAGCAATGTAATGATAACTTTGTTTTTTGTGAAGGGTTTGGTCTATAATTCCAGAAAATAGAAATTGTTGTTTTCATGGTAGCATAAGCGGAACTTTCCTCTGAAGGGAGAGCAAAATTTAGACAAATACACAACTTCAGAAATAATTTCACATGCATTCAACAATTTTAGAATGCATCAAAGTTATCTTAAAACATTGCCAGAGACTCCTTGAAGGAAAATGTTGATTTACCTAGAATAATACAATGACTGATAGGAATACTCTATGATTTATCTCACTAATACTAATTTCCAGTAAAGTTAAAGGCTTGAAATGCCATAACAATTGCAAGGAACAGTTTACTAATATGATCTCAATTTCTCATTCTTCTCTATTTGGTTGGTGGTGGTTGTCTTTGTGTAACAACAACAAAAAAATGCATTGACTAAGATAATTACTGTAAGTCAAGTATATGTGGAATATATTCAGTATAAATTACATTTCACTATACCATGGGTTTACTGCTTGTACCATATACTGCTTAAAGCAAAACATTTTATCATTTTGTGTACCCCTCATCTTATTGTTATATAAATGTGTAGATATAGACATAAACATCTAGACAGATAGGGAGATAGATAAACAGACAGATGATAGATAGTAGGTAGGTAGATAAAATATAGATAGACAAATCTATACAGGGCTAAACTTGTCAGTGATGCTTTGCCAATGGTGATTTATTTTATTGTCCTTTGGTTCTATTGTGGCCGTCAAAATAAGCAGAGGGCAGGGAGCTTCCGTAGTTTTTGTTGTTGTTGTTGTTTTTAATTGTGATTATGCCCTAAAAGAATCAAGGCAGAATAAAACTACTGAACTAATGAAGAAATAAAAATAGAAATGAAACCTCAGTACCCTTTCATGCACATCTACAGTTTTTTTTTTTTTTTATGAAACTACATTTTAAAGTATGATTATGTTGTGTTTCCCTTCCCCACTTGTACTCCTCAAAGTGGCGTCCCCTCTTCTTTACAAAGAGGAGCATATAGTAGGCCAACTATCTTTATTGATTTTACAAAGTCAAGCTAAAAATCTGGTAAAGTGTGTTATATCATCAAGTAAACGACAGGCAGCACTGAAAAATAAAAAGATATCTTTAGAATTTTCTCATCATATTTTTTACATTCTAACTGGGAAGGTGAGATCAATATGAATTAAATTCAGCAGCCTCTCCTTCAGAAGGTAAAAGGGCAAAATTTTATATATTTCAAGTTTAATAGATTGAGATTCATTAATAAGTGGCACATGTACTCGAATCGAAAAAAAATCATGGCATGAAAACAAATACATTCTATATTAAGACTTCCCTAAAACTTCGATTGCCTGTCATCCTCAAGCTTTGCACCTAGCCCAGTTTCACAGGTTCATTTCTGTCATCTATTGCTAGGTGTGCTCTTAGACTGGCATATCAATACAGAGATCCTGCATCTAATTTAATGTTTGGTGGACGAGTGCCATGGAATCTGCTAAATCTCTCCATGCTCTTCCCAGAAGGGTGCTTAGAAAGAACAAGCCGTTATGGTTTCCCTATTGTACTATAGTAGTCTGGAATCAAAAGAGTGAGAAAAGAAATAAATTAGCTTCTAACAAGTACTTGTTATTCGAAATACTAGGCAGCTACTGTTTAAAATCTCTATCCCTAAGTGGCTAGCAGTAGGTTGTTTTCCACCTCTTCTTGCAGAAGCAGAAAAGACTTTCCTTTTCTCTCTTTTTTTGCCAGATAATAAGGATGATTGATGGTATAGAAGATAGTTTTCTATTTATATTTCTCTAACTTTCACTGCATTTATGAAAATGTTGATAGCACACGCATACTAGAGATGTTATCTCTAGACTTAGGGAAAACTGAACTGTTACATGAAAAAAAAATAATTTTGAACTCTCGACTCAGAAGTAAATGCATAAAATCTACCATTTGTTTTAATATTGATACAATCGTGATTTTAGTTCGGAGGCCTCAGGAAATGTGTTGGGAGCATGAGGAACACAAGAAAGAAAGAAGGAAAGAGAGAAAGAAGGAAGGAAGGAGAGAGAGTGAAGGAGGGAAGAAGGTGGGAAAAGAAAGAAAAAGGAAAAATAAAAGTGAAAGTACATGGAGTCAGATTGCTGAGTTTTTCTTACTTTAGGGCTCTTGCCTTGACTTTTAATCACCATTCAGCACACGTAGATGACAGACTATATAGAGGGATCTTTAGGTCAGAATTTTTGAAGATGACAAAAGCTTTATTGAAAATGACAAATCAAACTAGTAAAAACCATTGGTGGCAGTAGGTGCACTGCAAGCACTCAGTAATTCTTTGTTGAATGTAAAAAGAAATGAGCAACATGTTGTAAAGGGTACACGGAGGTGATGACATCAGCACTAAGTCTTCCTCTTTGAGGTTGGACCAGAGGAAAATTCTCCCCTAGTAAAAGAACAGTGTCTAGACCCACATGTCTCTTACTCAGGGCAGCCTGTATTATCCTTGTGCGTAGTTAGGTCTTTGTGGCCATGTCTATTTCTTGCTTTAGGACCATTTTACTGAGCACAGATACTTGCTATGGCTAGTCTTTATTTTGGGAAGTGTGGGAAGCTCTGTGACATACTGCAGACCTGTCCTTTAATCTGGTGGCTCAACTTGTCTCTCTCTCCACCCACTGCTTTTCCTCTGGGATTAGTTCTTTGACAAACTGTAACATTGAGAAGGGAGCAGAAAATCGTGCCCAGTGAGTGGGTTTATGGAACTGTGTGCAATCCTTAAGCTTTCTGTTATATTTAATCACTTATTTTCACATGAAATTATATGGAATATACTTCGACTCATTTTTTAACAGCTTGAACTTCACTCTTTGAATCAAAGATGAGTGGGTATACCTTTTGTAAAGGTAGTAGCTTTAGGAGTTCTGCTTTCATTAACACCAATTAATATCCAAATGCCAGCTCAGACTTGTCTACCTCCCTCCCTCCTCTATCCGTCTGTCTGTAATTACACCACAGACCACTGGCATCGGTAGTGAAGCATACCTAATTACACAGAAGGCATTTGATGCTCAAGGAAAGGGCATCTGTGGCTCCAATTTCTCGGAAGGACAGGATGCAAACAGGCAATCAGAACTAGAGATAACCTTCAGAAGACGGGGACTAGAGTTCTGCCATAGATTAGTGAAGTAAATCAGAGCATTTATTTACTCTCTGCTCTGCTATGACCCTCTGTCCTTCTTTATTGCCCATTCAGTTTCAAGCTTGCAGTGTGTATACCATAATCCCCCTTATTTGTAGGAGACACGTTTCAAGACCCTAAGTGGATGCCTGAAACCACAGATAGTACAGAACCATATATACACTATGTTTTTCTCTATAGCTACATACCCATGATAAATTTAACTTATAAATTAGGCACAGTAATATATTAACAACAATGACTAATAATAAAGTAGAATAATTATAACAATACACCAGCATCACTATTCTTGAGCTGTGGGGCTCAAGAACTTATTTTAAGTAAAATAAGGGTGACTTTAATGTGGACACTGTGATACTGCCACGATAGAGCTGATAATCAAGTTGGCTATTAGGTGGCTAAGGACAGGGAGCAGAGATGGCATGGACATGCTGGACAAAGGCAGGATTCACGTCCCAGGCAGGATGGAGAGGGACAGTGGGAAATTTCATCACCTCTATTGACAGCTGTTAGCTAAATCTGCAGAATATTAAACTGCAGAGAAGGGAGAACTGCTGTAAATTGCTTCCATTGAGAGTTTTTTTTCATTTTTAAAATTTTCATTATATAATGTTTTCCAAATTGCAAAGTTGATAAAAGTTTCCTGTAGCAAGTTTAAAAAAAAAATACAGAAATGTGCAGCAGTAGTAAAAAGGAGCCTGCAAATCTTTCAGCCACCACCTTCCCAGTATCTGATGTATATACATTTTCAGGTGAATCGGCCATGACGGTCAGTCGTAACCAAATACATTACCCGTTCTCACCTGCTGGTGGTGATTTGGCAACAGCCCTTAAAAACATGAGCCATTTTCTAGAAGCAACACTTTCTAGAGATTCAATGTTATTTATGAACATTTATTGCATGTCTGTACTTCAAGAAAATTAAGTCAAAGGCAGGAAATGTCTCCCTGGATATCAAGTTTTAGAGATGAATGAATCAGTTGCTTCCCAAAATAGACATCATAAAAATGCACAAAATATTCCCACTGTGAAATGCTGCCCACATCCTGCAGTCGTAATTAATCACTTCCTCTGCCATGCTCCCACAGACATTTATGCAAAAGCTTATTATCAATGTACTTGTTTACAAACCTGCTTCTTCCACTGGATTGTGAGGTAGGTATTTTGTCTGAATGATTTTTTATCCCCATGGCTCAGCCAAATTTGGGGGCTCAATCATTGTGAAGAGAGGTTTCAATCTTGAATTTTGGAGTCAAATAAACTTGAGTTTGAATATTAACTTTACCACTGCTGAGTTCTGTGACTTTGGGCAATTTATTAATCTTTCTGAACCATATTGTATTCATCTCTAAATGACTATAATAGTATCTACCACGGTGATTAAATGAGCTTCACCCACATAAGATATAAACATTCAATAATTATTAACTATTGTCAATACGTTAAAGTAAATTAAGTTCCCACTAAGGTGTTTCTTTTTCTGGAAGAGGCAGATATGCTATCCTACTTCAATTTATTCTAGTTTTACTTTAAAATATTATTACAGAGTCTCTATCATATATGAGGAATTTTGTTTGGTTCCAAGGACTTTATAAAAATCTAGCTATAAGAAATGGTTTCCAGTTTTTAAAATTCTACAAAAACTAAATCTAATCCTCTAAGCTTTTAATACAAGAAAACAAAATTCAGTCTTCATTTATTTATTTTTCTTCTCACCAGCGAGTATAAACAAGACATTGCACCTTAAACAGGTAAACCACTTCTCCCAAGCCTCACATCACTCAATCCAGGTACTAAGGAAAACTAGAATTACTTTTTTTAGGCCTAAGAGTTGCAAAACTCCTAGAAGGACTTTATTCAGCTAAGTGCAGAGGAGGGGCTCCCACCCCACCCCCACCACTCTCCCTCCCACCCCCACCACTCACCCTCCCACCCCCACCACTCTCCCTCCCACCCCCACCACTCACCCTCCCACCCCAAATTATCTTTGCCTGTTAACTTACTTTGAATGCTGAGAAGCCTTTCAGAGCAGAACTCTCTTCCTCTAGTAGGCACCAGCCTCTCTCCTAAGAGGTGGACTACCTTTGCCTGAGCCAGTTACTACTAAATTTATTCCCTCATGCGTGTATTCTATTGGCTGGACCAGAGGTGAGCAACAAGTTTGAATGATTGATTGATTGATTTTTAATGTTTTGTTTTGGTTTTATTGGTTATGACTATTCATGGGGTACAAAGCAAATTGTCACCATTCGTACCTAAGATGTGATAGTCAGATCCATACTGGCAGCATTTCCATTACCACAAATTGTGATTATACCCCGTGTCCCCCACCCAATTATCCTGTCAATTATCACCAACCTCCCTCCCCACCCCTTTTTTTCCACTCCACTTTTTATCCCTAGGTATGTTCTCTCCCTCGGCAAGTCCAGCGCACCACTGTGGTCTTTCTTTCCTTTCTTCTTTATCTCTTACCTCCCACTTATGAGAGAGTACATGTGGTATTTATCCCTCTGTGCTTTGCTTATTTCACTCAACATAATTTTCTCCAGGCTCATCCATATTGTTGCAAATGGGAGGATTTCATTCTTTTTGGCAGAGTAGTATTCCATGGTATGTGTACATATATATATACACACATAGTTTCCTTATCCAATCATCCATCAATGGACATTTAGGTTGGTTCCATACATTGGCTATTGTGAACAGAGATGTGATGAACATGGGAGTGCAAGTATCCCTTTGACATGATGATTTCCATTCCTTTGGGTATATACCCAGAAGTGGGATTGCTGGATCATATGGAAGATCTATCTGTAGTTGTTTGAGAAACCTCCATACTGTTTTCCATAGTGGTTGTACTAATTTACAGTCCTACCAACAGTGCAGGAGCATTCCCTTCTCTCCACATCCTCACCAGCATTTGTTATTCTCTGTCTTTTTGATCATAGCCAGTTTAACTGGGGTGAGATGATATCTCAGTGTGATTTTAATTTGCATTTCCCTGATGACTAGTGACGTTGAGCATTTTTTCATGTACCTATCGGCCATTTGTATGTCTTCCTTTGAAAAATGTCTATTCAGTTCCTTTGCTCATTTTTTAATTGGGTTATTTGTTTTTTTACTGTATAATTGCTTGAGTTCCTTGTATATTATGGATATCAATCCCTTGTCAGATGCATAGTTAGCCAAAGTTTTCTTCTACTCTGCAGGTTGTTGTTTCACTCTGTTAATTGTTTCCTTTGCTGTGCAGAAGCTTTTTAGTTTGATATAGTTCCATTTGTTTATTTTTTCTTTTGTTACTTGTGTTTTTGGGCTCATGTTCATAAAGTCTATGCCTGAGCTAACAGAAAGAGAAATCAAGAAAGTAAACCCATTTACAACAGTCACTAAAAAAATAAAATACCTAGGAATAAATTTAAACAAGGAGGTGAAAGATCTCTACAATGAGAACTACAAACCACTATTGAAAGAAATTAAGGAAGACACAAAATGATGGAAAGACATTCCATGCTCTTGGATTAGAAGAATTAACATTGTAAAAATGTCTGTACTACCCAAAGTGATCTACAGATTCAATGCAATCCCCATCAAAATACCAATGACATTCTTCACAGAAATGGAAAAAACAGTCTCAGCATTCATATGGAACAACAAAAGACCCAAAAAGCAAAGCAATTCTGAGCAAAAAACATAAAGCTGAAGGCATAACACTGCCTGACTTCAAATTATGCTACAAAGCTATAGTAACCAAAACAGCATGGTCCTGGCATAAAAATAGACACTCAGACCAGTGGAGCAGAATAGAGAACCCATAAATCACCCCTCGGGCTTATAGGCTTACATCTGCTATTTGGCAAAAGGAACAAAAACATTCGGGAAAAGACTGCCTCTTCCATAAATGGTGCTGGGAAACTTGGATATCCATATGCAGAAGAATGAAACTAGACATGCACCTCTCACCATATAATAAAATCAACTCAAAATGGATTAAAGACTTAAGTATAAGACCTGAAACTGTAAAATTACTAAGAGCAGCAAGATTTAAATTGCTAATTTAGTTCTGACATAGCATGAAGCAAAATATGAAGACAACTTATGATGTGAAATATACCTACTCAGCCATTTATTTTATTTATTTATTTATTTATTTATTTTATTTTGTCGATATACAATGTGGTTGATTATTGTGGCCCTTTACCGAGACCCCCCTCCCTCCTCCTTCTGCCCCCTCCCACCCAACAATGTCCTTTCTGTGTGCTTGTCGTATCAACTTCAAGGAATTGTAGTTGTTATGTCTTCTCCCCCCCCCCCCCGGTTTTTTTGTGTGTGTGTGAATTTATTTATTTATTTTTAGCTCCCACCAATAAGTGAGAACATGTGGTATTTCTCTTTCTGTGCCTGACTTGTTTCACTTAATATAATTCTCTCAAGGTCCATCCATGTTGTTGCAAATGGCAGTATTTCATTCGTTTTTATAGCCGAGTAGTATTCCATTGTGTAGATGTACCACATTTTCCGTATCCACTCATCCGATGATGGGCATTTGGGCTGGTTCCAACTCTTGGCTATTGTAAAGAGTGCTGCAATGAACACTGGGGAACATGTATACCTTCGACTTGATGATTTCCATTCCTCTGGGTATATTCCCAGCAGTGGGATAGCTGGGTCATATGGTAGATCTATCTGCAATTGTTTGAGGAACCTCCATACCATTTTCCATAGAGGCTGCACCATTTTGCAGTCCCACCAACAATGTGTGAGAGTTCCTTTTTCTCCGCAACCTCGCCAGCATTTATCGTTCAGAGTCTTTTGGATGTTAGCTATCCTAACTGGGGTGAGATGGTATCTCAGTGTAGTTTTGATTTGCATTTCCCAGATGCTGACCTACTCAGCCATTTAATCATTTTTTTACCAGGCATGTAAAAGTGACTACTAAAAGATAGAAGATTAAGCGTTTCCAGATGTTATACTGGATCAGTATAATCCACCAATGGTTTTATTAAAATAAAATGCTCCACTCTCTTTAATTCAAACCTGAAATTAAAATTTCTATTTGGTCTCTATATTTGATTTTTTTATACTTGATTTTTTCAGTAACATATTAAGTTCAATATTAATCAAACTTTTATGGAATATATATATATTTCATTTTATTCAGAAAGGAATAGATAATATACATATTAGGTCAAGGAAAAGTTAACAGTACCAGATTAATTAATACAGGCAGACACTAATACAGACAAATGTTAAGTTGTCTTTGTCATATACTTGTGTGTATACACACACACACATGCACACATATGCACACAAGCATTTGGCTCAGTGCCATCTCGCCATATATTGTTATCCTCAAAAATGTATCCAATAGGCTAAGCTTTACAAATTGTAAACTACATAGAAGTTTATATGTGGTATTTTTCCCTCTGTGCATGGCTTATTTGACTTAACATAATTTTCTCCAGGTTCATCTATGTTGCTGTGAATGGAAGAATTTCCTTCTTTTTTATGTCTGAGCCTTTTTTCTCCCTGACATGCTTTCTGTTCTATTTTTTTTAACTTCATCTCTGTCTCGGACCCTTCAACTAGATGTCCCCTATCCCTAGTTATAGACTTTAAAAAGGTATCTACATTTTTCCCTTTATTTTTCTCTGTCTGCTAGAGAATACAGTGTATCAGAGATTTGATAATGATTGGAAAATAAGAAAAGATGAGGAACATGAGGAAATTAGCATCATTAAAATTATAACTTGCCAGAGAATAAACTGCAGTCAATGTACAGTTAAGCCTGGATGGATTCTTCAAATAAGTTCTAGCACCTTCCCCAGTGCCCGACAAATAATAGATGCTAGTTGAAAGTTTGCTGCTTCAAAGTTCAAGCCTCCCAATACTTGAAAATATTAGGAACATGGTTATATAAGTTTATATAAGAGAAATGTGTGTTAAGAATTGAAGCTGGGTTCGTATGTATTGATTACCTGTGTTTAATACAGGAAGAATTGTATAGTCAGGGAGGGCTCTTAGAAATTTTTGGTTCCCATTGCTATGTTATATTGGTCTGGTAGGGAGTTTAGAACCTTTGTTTTATTTTGGTTTTAATATTCATAATATAAGAAAGGGAAATTTGATATCAAATTTTAATTGATATAGTATGTCTTCCACATATATGTTTAATAATAAAAGAAAGATATGTGATTTGAGAAAAAAAATCCTTACTGACAACACATCTCTATGACAGAAATTGTACTTCTCATCATTTTGTTCATCAGAAAATTCCATTCTTTGGGCCAGCCCCATGGCTCACTCAGGAGAGTGCAGCGCTGGTAGCGCCAAGGCCGTGGGTTCAGATCCTATATAGGGATAGTTGGTGCGCTCACTGGCTGAGCGTGGTGCAGACCACACCGTGCTGAGGGTTGCGATCCCCTTACCAGTCCAAAAAAAAAAAAATTCCATTCTTCCCTGTAAACTTGGAAAGTTGCATCTCTGGTGTACATATGAGGAATGGCCATTGTTTATGGCCCTATCATACCCATTTTATAATTCTCTATGTGCTCAAAAAAGCTGTTGGCTGAGAAACATCTTGTGCTTGTATTTGTAGCTCTAATAAGCACCCTTCTGATTAGTAAAAGTTTTTCTTTGGGAATAGTTTATCATTCATGAATTTTTTTGTAAAATATTTTAAAAGTTGTCAAAACTTTTGACAGTAAAAATTTAGCAGACTTAAATTCACACAAAAGCCCACATTTTTTTTTTACAAAGAAAAAAAAAATTATAGAACATGATCAGTTTTATTATTTGAGCATGTCTCATGATTAATGTTACAGCTTCTTTAGGGGTGTGTTAAGTATTTAAAAATGGAAATTACAGTGTGTTATTTCCTAATCCACTACTCATTTCCTGTATCTCAGTGCCGAATTCATCCTTCTGAAGTCAATGAGACACTAAGAGCCAGGAAACAAAGATCTCATCCAAAATCCATAATTTAACAGTCAGGCATGTTGTTTAACCGAATGTAATCTCTCCAGTCAGTAAATGGGTGGGAGTAGACTACTTCCAGGTTTCAAACAGAGATGTTCATGTTCTGATAAGCAATTGAGAGAGTGTGAGATGTTTGAAAATTCTTTACAGGAAGGAGAAAAGTATTTTTTTCTTTTTAATTTTTTTTTAAATAAACATATTCATGGGTTCAGAGCTGATCGTCAGCACCTGTGCTCAAGATGTGATGATCAGATCAATACTATCAGCATGCCCACCACCATAAATTGCAGTTATTCCATCTGACTCCCATGCAAGCTCTCCCCAAGCCCCTTTTGCCTCTCACCTCCAGCAACCCTAGGTATGTTCTCTCCCTCTGCAAGTCCAATGCACAACTGTGGTCTTTCTTTCCTTCCCTCTTTCTGTCTTAGCTCCCACTTATGAGTGAGGACATGTGGTATTTTTCCCTCTGTCCCTGGCTTATTTGACTTAACATAATTTTCTCCAGGTTCATCCATGTTGCTATGAATGGCAGAATTTCCTTTTTTTTTTATGTCTGAGTAGAATTACATTGTGTATATATACCACATTTTCCTTATCCAGTCATCCATTGATGGACATTTAAGTGGGTTCCATATCTTGGCTACTGTAAAAAGAGCTGCAATGAACATGGGAGTGCAGTTATCCCTTTGACGTGATGATTTCCATTCCTTTGGGTATATACCCAGAAGTGGGATTGCTGGATCGTATGCCAGTTGTATCTGTAGTTGTTTGAGAAACCTCCGTACTGTATTCCGTAGTGGTTATATGGACTTACAGTCCCACCGACAGTGTAGAAGAGTTCCCCTTTCTCCACATCCTTGCCAGCATTTGTTATTCTCAGTCTTTTTGATAATACGCAGTCTAACGGGGGCAAGATGATATTTCAATGTGGTTTTAATTTGCATTTCCCTGATGATTAGTGATGTTGATTATTTTTCATGTACCTGTTGGCCGTTTCTATGTCTCCCTTTGAAAAATGTCTGTTCAGCTCCTTTAACCATTTTTTAAATGGGTTATTTGGGGTTTTTTTTTTACTGTATAGTTTGGGTTCCTTGCATATTCTGGATATTAATCCCTTGTCAGAATAGAGTTTGCAAAAATTTTCTCCCATTCTGTAGACTGTATTTTCACTTTGTTGATGGTTTTCCTTTGCCGTGGAAAAGCCTTTTAGTTTTATATAATCCCATTTATTTATTTTTTCTTTTGTTGCTTGTGCTTTTGTGGTCTTATTCATAAAGTCTTTGCCTGGTCCTACCTCCTGAAATGTTTCCCCTGTTTTTCTTTAGAAGTTTTATAGTTGCAGGCCTTATACTTAAGTCTTTAATCCATTTTGAGTTGATTTTGGTATATGGCAAGAAGTATGGGTCTAGTTTCATTCTTTTACATGTGGATGTCCAGTTTTCCCAGCACCATTTATTGAAGAGGCAGTCCTTTCCCCAGTGTATGTTCTTATTGCCTGTCAAAGATCAGTTGCCTGTAAGTATATGGGTTGATTTCTGGGTTCTTTCTTCTGTTCCATTGGTCCAAGTGTCTATTTTTGTGTCAATACTATGCTGTTTGCTTTACAACACTTTTGTAGTATAATTTGAAGTCAGGTAGCGTAATGCCTCTGGCTCTGTTTTTTGCTTAGGATGTCTTTGGCTATTTGGGATCTTTATTGTTCCATATGAATGTTAAGATCATTTATTTTTATTTCTTTGAGGAATGTCATTGGTATTTTGATGGGGATTGCATTGAATCTGTTGATTTCTTTAGGTAGTATGGACATTTTCATAACATTAATTCTTCCAATCCAAGAGCATGGAATGTCTTTCCACCTTTTTGTGTCCTCTTTTGTTGAGCAATATACCATGAACAAGATATTATGCTAGCTCATATCACAAATATAATCTCATATAAACCACACAAACTCCAGAAAAGGTAAATAGGTGCTGTTTTTATAGATGGGGAAAAATGGTATCATTGTCAGCTCACATTTACTGAACATTTTACACTGTCATGATTTTTAAGCTTCTCAGCAACTCTCTGAGTTGTCTCCATTTTACAAATAAGTAAACTGAAGGACAGAAATGTAAAATAACTTGCCTAAGGACAGAGAGTGGTATTATCAGCCCAGGCAGTCCTGATTTTCACGGTCCTGATTTTCACGCTAGATTGCCCCTTGGATGGGAGGGTGATGTAACCACACCGGGGTGACAAAGTTTAAGGCAGAATGGAATAAAACATTTACAGTCTCTACCCTCCTTCCCAGGTACATTCTCTTTGGACCATAAACAAGGTTTATAAGAATTATTCCTCTGAAAAGCAGGCAACAGGTATTCTCAAATTTGCTTTAAATGAGACAGCCCAGGTGAAAGCCATCTAAACAATTTGTGGAAAATCCACAGTTTTCAAAGATAAGTTCTATATGGTTTGGGCACTGCTTTTAAAAATTTTGCATAACAGCTTTGTTCTTTTTGTGGAAGAATTTGAAGTACACTCTATATGTAAATTGCTTGGTTTAACTCTTGAGGGTTACCATTACTGATCATTATTTTTTTTTCAAGCTTTTTAACTCAGCTTTACACCAGGTTCAAATGCATTCTTTACTTATTCCAACTTCATTAAAAGTGTATTATTATGGAGATTTTAAAGTCAGTTTCCCAGTAGCAAATCCTTTTTATTTTATACACAGTTCTCTCTCCTGAATGTTTTCTTCTCTTTTTTTTTAGGTATTAATGCTCACATGCAAGCCTCCCTGTTCACTGTTGTTAGTTCATGTGGCTTCTATTAACAAAAGTGTAAATGCCCTCTTAGTAAAGTTTTATTTCCCTTAAATAAACAATTTTTGTGTCTTCTATTGAAAAGTGTTATTTTCAACATAAGGTAGAATGATTTCTGAAAATCTGGCAAAATTCCAAGGGAAAAAATATATGAAATTTAACTGAAATTAATAAGCAAATTATAAATTACAAAATGAAATATACCCTAATTGGAAAAACTCAAGACTTGAGGAAATATATGAATAAAAAAGTAAAAACCACCACTAATTCTACCATATGTTATTAACTGTAAAGAATATGAGTAGGTATGAATATATAGATAGAAACAGAAATGGAGATAAAATTCATATATATGTATTTTAAAAATTAAGATCATACATCATATGCATTTATTTTTTATGCTTTCAAGTTGTAGGGACTGGCCAGTTAGCGCAGTTGTTGGAGCACAGCCTTATAACCCCAGGGTCATGGGTTTGGATCCCCATACCAGCCAGCACAAAAAAAAAAAAAAACAAATAGAAAAAAAAAATTGTATATTACATTGGAAATGAAGTCTAATTATGTAGCAGTTAAGGGCTGCATAATATTCCATTAAAATTTTTAATTTATTTAACCACTGCTCATTTGTTCTGTATGATGTACATTATTCCCCGTTTTTTACTATTATAAACAAAATGCTGCAATAAACACATCTGTATATAATCTATCATAATAATGACACTTCTAGAAGTGGAATTGATATTTTTTTCCAAAGTTTATTGGACTATGTTAGGTATTGGGGATGTACCTAATTTACAGAGTACAAAACCGATGTGCTCATCATTCCTATGTACATTACAGTCTCATAAGAAATACAGGCACACAGCTAATTATAGCAGATTTATTAATTTTTTCACTTATTCATTCGTTCAACAACTATGCATCAAATTGCTTTATGATTTGGGGGACACAGAGGTGACGAATAGAAACAAAGTATTTACTCACATGCACATGAACACTAAAAGTAAAAATATAATAAGCAGGATCATTTCAGGCACTAGCAAAAGTTATGAAGAAAGTGTGTCAGAGTGATGACAAAGGAGAGGTGGCCATTTAGATTTTCTGAAGAAGTGATATTTGAGTTCAGGTTCAAACAGTAAGAAAAGATCAGCTTGCAAAATTTTAAGGAAGAAACTGCAGGCATAGACAACAGCGTCAGGCCAGAGGCAAGCCTGGTCTAGTAGAGGGAGTAAAGGTACAGCTGGAGTGCGGAAAGAACGAGGAAAACGACCCGTGGACAACAGACAGTAGACCTGACTAGTGAATGAAGGACCCCGTAGGTCACAGTCAAGAGTCGGCATTTTATTCCAAAGCCATGGAAATCCATTCAAAAATTTTAGGCTCTATGGTGGCATCATTGTTTATTTTTAAGATCACTCTCAAAGCTGGGTAGATACTGGATTGGAGAGGAGCAATATATAAAGTAAAGGGCATTTAAGAAGTTCCTGCAGTCATCAAAGGAGTAGGGGATGCTGACTCTTACGGAGATTTTACAGAAATGATGTTAGACGATTAGGAAGAGAATCGAGTCCTGTTTTAGGCCTTTGTAGGTGGAATTGTCAGGTAGGTAATTGTTTATGAGAGAAGGCAGAGAAATAGGATCTACCTCCACCTCTTTGGATGGAAATTTCTGTCACAGAACTCACCTTCCCATAGGCTTGGAGCCTCAAGGTTTCCAGTGCTGAGAGCTGGCTTCCCGGGACTACCTGGCACCTGCGTCTGTTTGTCCCTGGGTCCTACAGGGCTGCATATTTGCTTCCACCTCTAACAAAAAGACAACAGTATGGGGGATGTTTTCCCCTGTTAGGATCTCATTAGTGGAGTGAGAGTGCCACATTGTGTCCAGCTACGTCTGATCTGAATACACATCTCTGCCCAACACTCAGAGAACAAGGACTAGGAGTAGCTACAACCCTTCTGCTTGTGATAATGTGACTCTGTGAACCCTGACCTTTAACAAGAGTAGTTTCAGTGAAATAGGATGATGAGAGATGATGAAACGAAGCCATAAGAGAGACAGTGAGGATAATCAATACAATTATTGAGGTGGCAGGAAGTTTAATGAATCCTGTTTATAACTTAACTTGTCAAAGAGTGAAATTATTTTTTAGGCTAGTGATCCAAGCTGTTAGAATCTTCTTCTCAATTGGTTCTTTTTACTGGCATAGAAAAACTTTCTCTTGATGCTACGTGCCTCTTCTATAATGCCTAATTTCCAGCCTCCTTCTCATAGCCAAACGTCTTCAAAGAGAAGTTCAACTGATATTTCCACAACAAAACTCTTAGAAGTAATCAACAAATTCAGTAAAGTTGCAAGATACAAAATCAACACAAAAAATTCAATTCGCTCTGAACTACCTGAAAAGGAAATTAGAAAGCTAATCCCATTTATAAAACAGTAAACCACTCGGGAATTAACTAAGGAAGTGAAAGACTGGTGCACTGAAAACATAAACCGTGATGAAAGAAGTTAAAGTAGACACAAATAAATGGAAAACCATCTTGAGTTCATGAATTGGAAGACAATATTGTTTAAATGTCCTCATTACCCAAAACAATTTATAGAGTCAATACAACCCCTATTAAAAATCCCAATCACATTTTTTCCAGAAGTAGAAAAAATTCCTATGAAACTACAAAGGACCCCAATTAACCAAAACAATCCTGAGAAAGAACAAAGCTGGAGTCATCACATTTCCTGATTTCAAAATATATTACAAAGCTACAGTAATTAAAGCAGGATATATAAAACAATAAAACATAAAGACAGATGTATAGATCAATGGAACATAATAGAGAGCCCAGAAATAAAATCTACACATACAACGGTATTTGGAAAAGTTTGCGGGAAAACAGAATTAAAACATAATATGAATCTTTCCTTGAAGTTTTTGAAGTAGAATGTACATGAGCAATTGATCTTTGACAAGGATGCCAAGAATACACAATGAGACTCTTAAACAAATAGTGTTGGGAAAGCTGGATGTCCACATGCAAAAGAATGAAATTGGACCATTATATTATACACAAAAATCAACTAAAAATGGATTAAAAACTTAACTGTAAGACCTAAAACTGTAAAACTCCTAGAACATGAGTTAAGCTTCATGTCATTGGCCTTGGCAATTATTTCATGGATAAGACAACAAAACCACAAGCAAATAAAGAAAAGTAGGTAAATGGGACTATATTAAACTCAAAATCTTCTGCACGGCCAAGAAAACAATTAGCAGAGTGGAAAGTCAACCCACAAAATGGGAGGAAATATTTACAAACTATGTATCTGACAAGGAGTTAATTTCAAAAATATATAATGAATTTCTATAAGTCAATGGCAAAAACTAATAACCTGATTTAGAAAAGGGCAAAGGGCTTAAATAGGCATTTCTCCAAAGAAGACACACCAACAGGTATATAAACTAACAGGTATATGAAAAGGTACTCAACATCACTAATCATCAGGAAAATGTAAGTCAAAATAATGGTGAGCTATCACGTCACACTCATTAGAATAGCTATTATCCAAAAACAAAAGACAGCAAGTATCGGTGAGGATATGAAGTAACTGGAGCTTCTACACACGTTGGTGGGATTGTGAAATAGTGTGGCCACTATGAAAAACAGTATAAGTTCCTCAAAAAAAATTAAAAGTCAGACTATCACAAAGTACAGCAATTCCACTATGGATATTTATCTGAATGAATTGAAAGTGAGATTTCAAAGAGATATTGGCACTCCCGTGTTCATTGCAGTACCATTCACAATAGACAAGACATGGAAACAACCTAAATGTTTATCGACAGATGAATGGATAAAGAAAGTGTGGTGTGTATGTAAAATGGGATGTTATTTAGCTTTGAAAAAGAAAGAAATCCTGCCATATGCAACAACATGGATGAACCTTGAGGACATTATGCTTAATAAAATACGCCAGTCACAGAAGGAAAAATACTGCATCATTACATTTATATGAGGTATACAAAATAGTCAAAATCATAGTAGCAGAGAGTATGATGTGCTTACCAGGGGCTGAGGGAGAGAAAAATGGGGAGTTGCTATTCATTGGGTATAAAGTTTCAGTCATGCAAGATAAATAATTTCTAAAGATTTTCTGTACAACATTATGCTTAGTTAACAATACTGCATTGTACACTTCAAAATTTGTTAAGAGGGTAGATCTCATGTTAAGTGTTCTTACCGCAGTTAAATTAATTTAATTTTAAAAACTCAGTGAATTGTGGAAGTGGTAACTTACATGCAACTGCTAGGAGAATCAGTGAATTATAATATAGGAGGAAATCACTTAGCATGCAGCACAGTGAGACTAAAGAGATGGAAAATATAAAATATCTTTAAACATAAGAATAGAATATGAATATCAAACATATATTTTAAAACAATTCCTAAAGGAGAGGATAGAGCAAATGGGAATGAGACAATATTTAAATAAAAACAGCTAAATCTTCAGAAAAGATGAATGGCATGACTTGTCAGACTGAGTTCTAGCAAGAAAAAAAAGCAATTCATACTTTGAAATATAAGGATAAGATTTCCCAATTCCCCATGCAAAAAGAAAATTTTAAAAGCAGATAAGCTAGAAAAGAACAACAACCAGATTGACCTCAGACATCTCAACAGCAATAAGATGGAATAGAAAGTGATGCAATAGAATTTCCAGTAGGCTGCGAATTCTACAGCCTTTCAAGAAATGAGGACAGGTGCAATAAAAGAAGCCAGAAAATAATGAAAACTGTCCTCGAATGAAAACTCTATAACCAACTGAAATATTTTGCAAGAATAAAGATTAAATTAATTCATCTTTGGAAAAAACTGAGTTTGCCAAACATAAAAATTTACTGAAGAAAATAAATAAAGTATATATTTGATAAAAAATAAATTTGAACTTAGAGAAGGTTTAGAACACAATAAACAATGAAACAGTTAGACATGTGGTTAAATGTAATATGCATTAACTTTGAAAGCAATAATAGTAATAAAGACTGAGTTTTGAGTGTTTTATAAAGAAAAGAGAAATGAATAGCATTAGCAGTAACATGAAATATGAAAGTTATTAAAAAGAGAAGTGTAGATACATTTATATTGTACATCTGTTTTATCTTTTAGTTAACTGTGCACATTAAAAATTTAAGTAAACTACTAAAAGAATATAAATACATCCAAATATGTAGAAGAGGAAAACAGGAAATTTTTAAAAATCAGTGCAATTAGAAGTAAGTAAAATAAGGAAGGGAAAAAAAGTAATATTATTACAAACAGAAACTGTAAGAGAGTGGAAAAATATAAACATAAAGAATCAAAACAAATGAAGATTATTAAATTCCCCTGTTACAAAAGGGAGGGGAGAAACTCAGAGACTGAGTTTTAAAAGTCCAGTTGGTCTGTTTCTAACAGAAAATAGGTCTCATGTATAAGATACAGGAATGTCAAAAGTAAATGGAAGTTAATCCAAAATGCACAGTTTTGGATAAAGAGGGTCATTACATTTTACCATTTTAAAAAAGTGACTCATCAGCAAGATGCAAGACACCTGAACTCTTGATGCAACATTTCCCTTGTGTATATTTGAAGATTGCACATACAGACAAAAATAGAATTGTTAGGCTGAACCAATGGAAATTTCCATAATTGTAGGTCAGCAACTTAAATAACAGATATTTTATATGATTCATCCTAAAAGACAAAATAAGTTAAAACCTTGAAAATCACAATGAGATTTTTTTAAAATTACGTTTCATAAACATTGTTAATCACATGATAAATGTTTTGAAGGAAACAGAAAATTGAGCAACATAAACAACCTTCAGCAAAAATAGAAATCAGAGATATACATTGGTTTTGAACATTTATGGAACATTAATAAAAGTTGGAAAGGATTTAACATGGTATCTCTTTGTAGACAATAAAAAATATTGTAAAAGAGAAAGAAAATCAAGAAAGGGGAAAATAAAGAAAAAATTAAAAATTATAAAAGCATTTCTCTATACATTCAGAAAATGATAAAAATATGCACTCTTTGAAGAACAGCTCAAAAGAGTCACCAAAAAAAAAATACAAGAATAGATAAGACAATGGAAAGGATAAAAACTGGGCATGAGTGCTGAGAAAAGTAGATGGAAAATAATGATAAATCCCTCACACAAATAAAACTATTTTTTAAGCACTTGGAAGTCTAGTAATTGAAGCTGAAAATAGCCTGTAGCAACTTCAGCCTGTACCTGTAGCCTGGGTGAAGTAACAAAGAAATGAATTCAGTTAAAGAAAGCACAATATATTTGTATGTGTGTCAAGAAAAGAAATTGAACTTACGGGTATTCCTGAAATAGAGGGTAGTATAAGACATGTAAAAATCTTTCGTGAAATAAAGGAAGACCTGGGGTCTGAGCTGATGCCGGGGTAGATTGATATGTACAATGGTTAGCTAGCCATTGATCATCAGGTATTTGAGGAAAGCATGAAACAAAAAACAGAAACCATAGTAAATAAATTGCATAAAAAGGAGCCTGGAAGACACAGAGGCGATGCAGAGAGCGTAATAAAAACATGCAAATAAGCAAACTTACAAACAAGGCAATAATTAACTCAGAAGTTAAGTCAGAAGTTTGACAGACATGAAATCACCATAAAGTACATGGCTGACTTAAATAATCATTGGATTGGTGATACTGATGCCAACACTAAATACTGCTTTAAAAATGTAATTAACCGTTCTGAGGATGGGCAGAGGGCAAGTGTTTATGTGAGAAAGGGAGGGAGTGGTTAAGGACACTAAATCTTCACATTCATCATAGGAAGAAAATCTATAATTTCTGAAAATGAAAAATCAATGAATTTTGGCTTTTAAAAACATTGCTATTTAGCAATATGAAGGTCAATATCAGAAGCAATGGCCCAAAGAATTGTTGTTGTTAACCTCTGGGGACACAGCATAGTACTGCTATTATTATATTTGCCTTGTTTATTTTTAGACTTGAAACTTCAAACTCCATCACCCTGGAGAGAAGAATGGGCGCAGGGGACAGGTGCAGAATAGATAGAAGAATTTTACTGGCTTACTTCTTCTCTATTTGAATCTTTTACAAAAAACATATATCATTTGTAATTTTTAAAATTTTTAAATACAGATGAATGAAAGCATCAGACACTCACAGCCTACGAAATAATCTCTGGATTTTTCTTGAATGATGTTCATGGTGCTTCATATTCTGGCCTCACCTAGCTTTCCAGCATTTTCTCCCTCAATAAATCTGATGTCCGGGACTTAACTGTCCCAAATAGGATTGTAGTTACCCATTTTTACTCTCTTTTTATGCTGTTGCTTCCACTCAGTGCTTTTTCCCCATCTCTACTTGTGATGTTGCTACAAGTATGTAGAGGTCCAGATGAAAGTGAATGAATCTGACCTTTCTCCATATAGGCCCCTACCTGCTCACTAGACTGTCAAAGCAAAAAAGATTTTTGCTTCTTCCAGGACCTACCTAGCACAGTGCTTTAGAAAACTTTATGGAACTGATATTTTCTATACAAAATGTAGCACGTTTCTGGAAAAAAATTTCAGTGTTGTTGTGTTTGCTATTTATTAAATTCTTGTAATTATGTTCACTTGTGACAGTAGAAACTGCAATGGAGAGAAGTATCCCACGTTGTTTTGTCCCTGATTTGTGAGACAAAAATTAAAAACATTATGTGTGCTGAAAAGTGAAAGTTAATTTAGCAGTAGCAATAGGACAGCTCCCTCTGTGTGTTTGTGTGTTTTAATCTGCCACTGTATCATAGTTAATTTGACTTCATATTTAGGGAGTTCTTAATTGGTTTTCTTCTTGATAAATGACACTAGTAAGCATGCAACTCCTACAGCATCCTTCAAACCTGGACTTATCCTTTTCTGTCTTGAGAATAAGCATCTGACATATTTTTCATGTTTTCACATTTTCATGTAAAATAACTTGAACCCAATCATAGCATCTTATTTATTGTGTTACTACTGGAAATAAAATATTTTATTCTGAATTGTATAAATGTATAAATAATAGGACATGAAAATGTGGACCTTCCTTCTCATTTGAAGAAAACAAAAACTCCTGAAAATATAATTTGAAATTAGAAAGCTTATGTTTCAATAATATAGAAAAATAAATTTTAGTGGACACAATCTCTCTTTACATATAGAATAGAACGTTTAAAAAAATCAATATCTTCTGCTATGTTTAAGAGTTTATTTATTATGCAATTGAATTTTTCATATGGATGAAGTATAAAATTGAGCTGAGATTTTAAGTGAAAATCATGTGATCATGATATATATGTCCAAAAGTGTACAGGATGGGACACACTCTGCATTTCTGGTCTCCTTGTTTTTCAGTGGACACAAGTTGTGCATATTTATGGGCTGTCTACTGTAGAGCCACATGAAGTAGCTATGGGATTTCTTTATTTAGCCTGTGAGCTCTCCATTGATTTCTCTTTCCATGGAATGACAGACAGCCGTTTGTTGGAAATATTATGGTGTACACTGTGTCTTTGCAATGCCTACAATCAATTTCAGCTGCCAAGAGAAAATGCTCTGAAAATAGTTTCCAAACTCCAACTGATCATCTGCTCGTTCCTTTCATATTTTTTAGAAGGGAATGTCAGATGTTTTTTCTTGATTTAATTTGAGCTCTTAAATAAGAGAGGATTTTTTCTTTAGTGCTATAAAAATAAAAAGTTTTTCCAAAGGAAGAGTGAAGAGTTTTTAGTTGGTGAGCTTGACTATTTGATGTTTTCTCAAGTGACATTTCCTAGATTTCCTGGAGAAAATATATCCTTGGTTACTTAAGCCATCACTCACTATCTGTTCACAGATACTTTTCCATACAAAATTATCCATGGCTTGAAATAATCCAGCTCTAGTTTTATCATCAATGTTAATCATAAATACATTGTCTGCAAACAGAAATACTTGTTTGTGATGTCATGATTTATTTATCATAACATGATTTCTTTATCACCTATACATATGATTACTCAGAGAAGGCGAAACTAAACTGGGTATACGTTATGAAAAGTACTCTATTACTACTGTAAATGCACCAATATTTTTATATTCTATGAATAATTGTCTTAGCTACAGTTGGAGAAACTAGCCTTAAATGTACATTTTAAATGGTGTCACCTGAAATTGTCTAATAATGATCATTTTAATTATATTTTTCACATAAAAGTGATTGAAATAGTTATATCAACTTATGCAAATTAAGTACTTTGGAAGGTAAATTTCTAAAATTGTGTTGTTTCTTCTGTCAAAAGAAAACTTATCAATATAAAAATGACCTTTTTATCGAGATGCCTACCTTGACTTGGTATTATTTTTGAAAGAAAAATTTCATCATAATTATAAACAAATAAAATTATATATTTTCTAACAAAAGAGAAATTTAATGCAAGAAAAAGAACTCTTTTGGATGTGGGCAGTCCATTTTACACATTTGTGACAAAGAATTAGCTTAAGACAAGTAAGGAATCAGAAAGAATGATATAACAGTTCTGTTATTAACCACAGTTAGTAAGACATCTTAATCACTACAAAAAAGTGGGGAGATTATAGAGAGAATCTTTTGAATAAGTGAGCTCCTTTTTTTATGTCAATGACAGAAAAAGTTTTTGCAGAGTTTTTAATATTTGGAGCTATCTGAAAATTTCATGTTTTCTAAGATTTTCTAAGTCTTTGTGAATCTTCCTGAAGAAACATCCTTAGGAGTTATCTGTACAAAAATGAAAGATCGTGTTGTGTTTCATTAATCATTTTTTTAATCCTATTTTTAAAAGCATGTCAAGATAGGTCGTAGAAGATTTAAATTATAAGCTTGCTATTCATTCCTGCTATCCTCTATCCATCCTCTTTTTCCTTCCCATGGGAGCCTAAATTCTCATTTCAGTAGCCACTCACATGCCATGAAGCCCTTGAACTTTGACAGAAATTGACAGCATCCTGGTTTCAGGAGTGGCCACATGGGTGGGCTTAATCAGTATGTTTTATTTGTTTGTTCAGAGTCATTGATTCAAAGACAGACATATGACCCAGGCAATGAAATAAGTCCACACCTCGGACTTCTACTGAGAAGCACTCCTTCTTTGAGTTTGTATTTCTGGTTATTTACAATCAAAAGTATCCAAGATAATACTCCATGATTTTATATTTAAGCACTTGATATATGTATAGATTTATTTGAAAAATATGAAAACCCATACTAATTTTTTTTAAGATTGCAATAATTTTCAATTATTTACTATATCAAAGAGCATAACATTTTAGTGCAATGATGTTTCTAAATTTGTTTAAAAGATCAAATGCTCAGCAAGTGATATTAAAAAGCTGTTTCTATCCTTTTGTTAATATCATTACCATTGTAACAGATTACAAGTTAATTTTTAATATAAAAATGACAAACACATGGGGGCATAATAAAATTTATATTCTAAAGAATTCCATGATTCTTAGAAGTGAAATGTAGACATCACTAATTGAATTGTTAGCCCTACCCTAGACAAAATATTATGCATTTTGTATGTTTTTTATATATTTGAACTAGTCATAGTACTACAATCTTAAAAAAGCATACTTTATTTTATTAATTTAATGTGAAATATTATAATACTCTTGTAGCTTATCAATGCAAGTAAAATTGTGATTAATTTCATAAGCATTGTCATAAACATTGCATAAGATTAAGTGACAATGGCTATCAATCATCACTTTATGTTGGACTATATTTTATTCCTGTCAAAAAAAAGTTCATTGGTGTATTTAATTGGATTCATAACATATTCCTGAATACCTATCAAATATATGGCAACATAATTATTCCATAGGAGAAAAAAATATCTATTTCCACAAGATAGATGATTCTTGCTTCTTTTATAAGATTTTGCATAGTGGTTTTGAAAAGGCAATGGGAAATTCATCAGATTTTCTTTCTTTTTTTTTTTTTTTTTGGTCATGGATCACTGACCTTAAAGAAATGCAAGTAAAATTGACTTCACTATTTTTCTGTATAATTATAAATCCTAAAGTCATAGACTGTTTATCAACCATATTGATGCTGAAAATGCAATCAATTCTAAACCTGATTCTATAAACACTAAGGCAGAACTTTAAACTGAAAAGCCTATCTCATCGTATGCACTATAATTAGAGTACATTCAATGTCCTTTGATGGGATGGCAAATAACAGGCTTCGTGACCTGCTTTTCCCATCATTGCTGTCATATCGTGTATGTAACTCAGCAAGTGCTTCCATTTCCCAGAACTTTTTTGTGCATAATGACAGCCCAACATCTGCAATGTTTTGTTTACATACTAGGGGAGATAAGATTACCTGTTGGGAGCTGGAAATGAAAAAGATCATTTGGATGATGACTTATTAGGTACCTCATTCATCAGATCTGGAGTTTAATTCTAACATATAGGTCTGCAATTATGCACTTTTATATAGTGTGGATTGAATTTCTATTAATTCTGTTTTTCCTCGCCATCTGTAATTATTTTCTTGGACTATATGACTATGGTGGTCTCTGTTTAAATTTTAATAAAAACTTCAGTGACCCTCATTCTGCAGCAAATGCTATTGTGGTTTAACAAAGAAAGGGATATCCAAATAAAAAACATGGAAGAAAGATAAGGCATTAAATCAAACACAGATTCCCCTCCACCACCCATTATTACCAATTACTGGGAATCTTCTTTTAAGAGTGGACTTGCTGTTAATGCATGGCTTTGTAGCTCTATCAACCTCCAGAATCTCCTGTGTGCTCAGTTGTCAAATTTGAAACTAAATCCCAGCCTTTTTATCACAATGCTCAGTGTTGCCATATCTCTGATGTTTCTTTCTTCGTTCTTGACATTATTCCTGACAGTATTCATTTTCAATTGCTTTATTTCTTATAATGTAAGCCATAAGCTACCTAAAATAATTTGTGGAATAAGGCTTGGTATACAGTTGTTAAATATGAATGTTAAATATCATTAAAATGTTCTTCTAGCTCTCTGTGTTAGAAAGGTAATGGTGTCTCAGAGTTAAGCCCTTAAATTAAGTCAGAGATTCTCAGCTAGCCTAAATGCCAATTAAAATATCTTCAGTACAATATAGCAGAATTGGAGAAGTTAATACTTCTCATTTCCAAGATTTCCCTTACAAATTGGAATAGAAAAAAACTTTTAGTGAGTGAAACTACCTCTGGGTACTTTAGTGTTTTTAATAAAGTTTTTATATTTGTGGTGATTGTAAAAATTACTAGAATGCATAATTTTTAAGTGCAGGTATAACATATTTTAGTCATTTCAAATTTCAAAAATTTGCACTAAAAAATAATGCGATTTTAACTTTCTGAGTTCTTTCTCATTTAAATGTAGAGAATAAAATTGTCTGAGGATGAACCAAAGTTTTATGGTATTAGAGGCTATCTATATCTAATATGAACATAGAGGGATAGTTGGCATATTATATTTTTTCTGAGATGCAAATGATGAAACATTAAAACAAATTTAATTTGTTTTAATTTAAAAATCCCATTCTATGTATGACAACTTTCTTTTTTGTGTCTGTGTGTGATCAGTAAGGGGATCGTAACCCTTGGCTTGGTGTCCCCGCACCACACTCAGCCAGTGAGCGCACCGACCATCCCTATATAGGATCCGAACCCGCGGCCTCAGCGCTACCAGTGCCGCTGCGCTCCCAAGTGAGCCACGGGGTCAGCCCCTATGTATGACAACTTTCTAAGCAAATCTTTCAAGTTGTAATTTTTGGTATATTACCTCAAATGTGGGAATATTTTTCAACAGTTTTGACTATTTTTATGCAATTGGGGTAACACAATATCAAGGAAATATATTTGTATCATATTATATGGCATGTTGTATACTAAAATTAGCAGTAAAATGGAAAACAGTTACACCAGAAAAGGAAATAAATCAATAATTCATTTTTATATAATAGAGAGAGAATAAAAGAGGAGAGAAGGGACTCTAGTTCTATCACTCCTATGAGTTTGTAAAGCACAGTAAGTAATTATTATGCCATCATTCAAAACAAACTAATGCATAACCTGGCAGCTCATTTTTGTCTGTAAAGCTATTCCCCACTAAAAGAAATCATTTTTCCTAAGAGAGTAGTTGATTCCAGTTTTGAGAAATGATAAGGACAAGGCTAAGCCTGGGATACTTTAAAAATTTTAGAAACCACAATGCTTACAGAAACATTTAGAGTAGTATTAAATAGGATAGTTGCTAACCTGGAGAGGGGTGGTAGTAGCCAATAGTGCCAATTCAAGCATCAAAGAGGAAATAATGATTAGAGTTAGTTGGGAAAAGTTTAGGGTATTGGACATCATGAATCTATGACAAAGCTTAAAAAAAGGAAAGAACTAAAAAATATTGTATCAAACAGTTATTATAATGCATACATCAGTTTTCAATATTTTCTACCAAAAATGTTAAATATTGATCAACTAAAATTATGTAGGTTTATAATGGAGTTTTAGCCAACCATTGGGTAACCAAGTATAAATATTAAATAAAAACAGGAAAATATTTTTTAGTTTGGGTATTGGGAAAAGAGACAGTAAAAATCAGGAGAAAATGGAAAATATGTAGAAATGGACTTCTTTTTCATATGGACATAAACAACTTTAGAAAAACGTGTAAAAGGAAGAAGAAATCTGGGTCCTCTGCTTGGACCTTGCCAAGTTTTCTCTGACTGGTGTCTTACTATTGGTGGACATGGTAAAGTCTACCTGGGCTCCATGATGGGCCAAATTATCTAGAGTCCTAACTAAGGCCCAGTGTTCTATGGAATGTCATGCAGGTGACATTGGTCACACATTGGGTACATAAGAAGCAAATATTGTTATATAGAGAAGAAAACCAAAGATAAAGTCTAGGGTAATATTGTGGAGTGAGGTTGTAAAGATCCAACCAGTTTCTAAGTAGTTACCAGAGATGTGTGGCTATGATTTTTATCCTTTTGAGAGGAAAGGGTATTTTTCTTGCATCTTTTTGGGGACAAGGAGAAGTGATTGGAAACAACTGATCCCAGGTCACATTTGGGGGCATGGAGGGACAACATGCAGTGTGCAAAATGCAACAGGATTTCTCTTAGTCTAGAACAGTGGTTTTCAACCTGGTGTTAAAACAAAACAAAACATAACACCAAACCTTGTTGTCAATCCTCAACTAATTGAATAAGAATAACCTGAGGACTATATTCCCAAAAACAACCAAAGCGTGTGATAGTAACCCAGCAAAAATGCACCCTTTATTTGATATTTTTGTATTTTGGGCTGATATTCATGTCACTATTTTATTTTATTTTATTATTTTATTTTATTTTATTTTATTTTATTTTTTGTTTTTGTTTTCAAGCACTTTTATTTCTCTTCCTTCCTGTGACTGATTAGAAAAGAAAGCTGTTATTCCACCAAATAATAATCCTAAAACATTTCAAAATAATTTTTTCACAGCACATAATTTTACAATGTAGTGGTGTGCCTCCTCCTATGTTTTATGTATACATAGAATATTAAAATCAACCAATGTACAAAGTTCATGGTGGCTTTTCCACAAGTTTAACTGGAATCAACCTTGAGCTCCTTCTATATATAAGCATCATAAAACTAGATCCGGGACCAGCAAACTGTATCTGTAAAGGGCCAGATAGTGAATAGCTTCACTTTTTATTTTTATTTTTTGTATTGGTTATGAATATTCATGAGATACAAAGCTAATTGTCACCCCTTGTCTGCATAATGTAGGGGCCAGATTCATACTGGCAGCATACCCATTACCACAAATTGCATTTGTACCCCGTGTCCCCCATTCCACTTTGTAGCCTGTAGAATGTTCTCTCCCTCTGCAAGTCTAACGCACCACTGTTGACTTTCTTTCTTTCTTTCTCTCTTAGCTCCCACATATAAGTGAGTACATTTGGCATTTACCCCTCTGTGCTTTGCTTATTTCACTCAACGTAAGTTTCTCCAGGCTCATCCATGTTGTGGCAAATGGGAGTATTTCATTCTTTTTATGGCAGAGTAGTATTCCATCATGTATATATAACACAGTTTCCTTATCCAATCATCCATCAGTGAACATTCAGGTTGGTTCCATGTCCTGGCTATTATGAACAGAGCTGCAATGAACATGGGAGTGCAGTTATCCCTTCAACCTGATGATTTCCATTCCTCTTGGTATATACCCAGAAGAGGGATTGCTGGATTGTATGGAAGATCTATCTGTAGTTGTTTGAGAAACCTCCCTATTGTTTTCCATAGTGGTTGTACTAATTTACAGTCCCACCAATAGTGCAGGAGTGTTCCTTTCTCCCCACACCCTCACCAGCATTTGTTATTCACCATCTTTTTGATTATAGCCAGTCTAACAGGGGTGAGGAGGTATCTCAATATAGTTTTAATTTGCATTTCCCTGATGACTAGCGATGTTGAGCATTTTTTCATGTACCTATTGGCCATTTGTATGTCTTCCTTTGAAAAATGTCTATTCAGCTCCTTTGCTCATTTTTTAATTGGGTTGTTTGTTTTTTTACTATGTAATTATTTGAGTTCCTTGTATATTCTGGATTTTAATCCCTTGTCAGATGCATAGTTAGCAAAAATTTTCTCCCACTCTCTAGGTTGTTGTTTCACTCTGTTGATTGTTTCCTTTGCTGTGCAGAATGTTTTTAGTTTGATATAGTACCATTTATTTATTTTTTCTTTTATTGCTTATGTTTTTGGGCTCTTGCTCATAAAGTCCATGCCCAGACATAGTTGCTCGAGGATATTTCATCTGTTAAACAAACAGATTGTTTCCTCCTCATTTTACGAGTATGAGGCTTTCAATGTGCCACTGAGCAATATTTAATGCTGTACTTGGAAGATGCTCCATAACACCATGTAATATTCTTCCTTTAGCTCCCATATCATGATGTTGTAATTAGCTATATTCATGGTTTCTTCCTCACTGGACTGCACTTTCTTCAAAGCAGTGCCTGTCTCTGACTCCTCTTGGTATTTCCAGTATTTAGTGCACAATGTCCAATACATTGAAAAGACCAATAAGTATTTGTCAAATACATGACTGAATTTCAGATTTTTAATATGCCACTTATTTATTTTAGAAATCTTTTTGAAATTTTATAGAATACCTTTTTTTCCTCTAATGTATCTTTGACAGGTATTTAGAAATTTAGACTAACCATACTATTATAATTATAATGAGCCAAAAATCATGTCATTCTACAGAAAAATATTAACAAATTTTTCTTTTTCCTCCACTACATCATTCATTTTTAATATAGGCTAACTTTGGAGATAGCTTTCTGGATTCAGCTACTTCTACTTTGTAGAATACAGACTGAAACATTCAGCCCTAGCAATAAGTTGAGAATCTCTGCTCTTTGGCTAGGGCATTAATTTATTTGTAAGGATCACTTGTAGCTTAACCTAATTCCTGTTCTTAATATTAACTTTAATATAAAGAGTAGTCAGCTTTTTGAAAAAAAGGAGTTTGATGTAGGTTAAAAATAACAATGACATTAAATTACTTACAAAAAGCGATGAGGGAGATTTGAGTAGTGATATAAATTAATTAATTTTCCTCATAACTTGAACACAATAGAATCTTGTATAATGAAGTATTATTTCCTATTAATTCTGAGCATCCCTTTTCTTGCTTTCTCATGCAAGTCATAGCTCCAAAAGTACTCAGAAATTAGCAAATTAGAGCAGTATTTTCGACAGTTGCAAGTAACATCTGAGAAATGCCTTGCACTATGATCAGTAAAACACTGCAACATGCACAATAATAATTAAATTCAGTAAACTTTGAGACTTTGCAGACCTTTTGCCATATGAAAACCACACATATACATACATAATGTTGAACCATGGAATTCCCATTTTTGTAGGCCAAAAGTGGATAAATACCAGCAACTTCAGATGGTTCAACCTAATTAGAAAACTATATATATCCTAAGTATACAACTAGATGAATTTTCTCAAACTGAAAATACCTGTGTAACCACCACCAAGATCTACTACACTTTTTTGGTCATATTGATGTATATGTCAAAGGAGGATAAAACATATTTCCTTTTACAATGTGTTAGTTTTATTTGTAACAATTAAATATTTAGGCAGGTGGGATGTGGACCTCCATTCAAATTCTTTCCCTGGGTCCACCTCTCCAGCAGTGGGTGAGAAAATAGGGTCCCTACGTAAGATGGAAGAATCAGGGAGATCATCTCATTTGTTTTGCTTCTGTCAAGTGTCATGGTCTTGAGCTGCCTATTGTCCAGTGTCTAAAATCAATTGTTTTATATATTGACAACATTTTGTTAGTTGTTTACCATCAAAAGGTAAAGCCAGCCCATCCTACTTACTCCATCATAACCAGAAGTGGGAATGTAGGGCTGCACTACTAAACAACCTCAATGTGGAAACGGGATCTAATGCAATACAGTACCTGTTTTCAAACTTTTTGGGTAAGGTCACCACCATATGAGCAAAACAGAAGGAATATGGTCAGGGGGAAACCCAAATGAGTCCCCAAAAGAGCATAATATCTTTATAATCTTACTTTAAAAAGTTACAACTAATCTAAATTCTCCTCCGTGTGCCATCCACGTGTACTGAATGCATTCAGCCTCAGCACTACCTTACTTCTGAGGGTTTCCATACCCTTCCTCTAGTTTATTTATGGATTTAATGGGTGTTTAGTACCCGTAAGAGTGTTTCTGAAGAAGTTGGTGAGTCACTGGACATCTCTAAGATATTTTGAAATCATCTAGTGGCACAGCCTCCTGGAGCCTCTTAAGGGACACAAGTTTAAAATGGAAGAGTACCCTTGTGTGGAAACTTCAAGTCTTAAAACATCTATACTTTGTCTAGTACTTCTATTTTCTCTGCTCCAAAGTGCTAAAAGGCTTATAGAATAACCAACAGTAATCTAGGTCTCTTATGAATTGAAGTGGGTGCCCTGAAATTCTCCTCACAAAGCGGGACAAATACCCAACAAGTTACGGGAACTGGCACACTACCAGTCATGTGTCAGTATCCTCAGAAATCTAGAAATCTTCTAGGCCTTCCTCTCACTCACCCAAAAAATTGTATATTTTACAAACACAGAGTAATGACTGATTACCTACGGAGACTAGACATGACTTATAAGCATGAATGGGCTCCTTGTAATGAGAAGAAATGAAGGGACTCAGTTCCATTTTCATTTTGGAAGTTTCCAATGTTATGTAACAGATAAAAATTAAGGAGTAGATGGAGATTCCAACATTAAGGTAATGGTAAGCATATGATCCATTTAAACTTGGCACTTAACAAACGGCAAGTAAAGCTATCCAAAGGGTCCTAACTGATCATTTGGAACATGGGCAAAAGTGGTTGGCATAAAAGGATATGCATTAGTGTGTAATCAGAATGTGTAAATTGTAATCATAATGCCTCTTAAACATACCCGTGTCAATAACAGAATCATTACCAGGTAATGAAGGCAGACTACTTGATGGGAAATAGCTACCTCATTTACTTCTTCAGTATGTCCCAATCTGTAAATTAGGACTGCAAAAAATTGGCTCAGCTGCCCTTTGTTTTCACTTCCAGCAAGGCTATCTCATGAAATAATGGAAATGGTTTCCTATGGATAACCAAAGTACAGAAATAAAGTGACTCACTATAATACAATAGAGTCCATTTCTTCAACTCATTTTAACAAGGATGGCATTAAACATTTCCTTAAAATGTGAAATTAGTGACACTTATCACAGTTATTTAATTATCAATAATATTTTGCTGTTACTTTTTTAAAAAGTCCTGTCAAACAAAAATAACCAAGACCAAATATTTGGGTTACAAACATGATCATAAGAGTCCAAGTGTACATGGCAATTATGAAAAATTAAAGTAATACAATTTTGACCCCCTACTTCTTAAACCCTTCTTTGACTAAAGTGACTAGAACTTATTCATAGGCATTACATACCTTATTAAATATTTGTCAAATAAAGTAACATATGGCATTTATACACACATACACGTGTATATATGAAATCTGGCTTTACAAGTAAACTTGTATCTCTCAAAGAACCCATATATTTTACTCTTGTTTTGCTCCATTTTGTTCTTTCCACACCAAAAATTAATGCTTACATTACATCGATAAATCTCATCAGTGTTCACTATGCAACTATGTTCTAAATAGAGTGGATGTGTGACCATTATATTTGGTCAGATATGTGTGTGTGTTTGTGATATAGCTAGAATCAAAAACAAAGAAAAACTAAATTATTTCTATATCTTGTAATAATTCAAGACAAGACAAGAGACTGCTGTGTTTTCTTTTAATTGTACACCTGCTTTATAGTGTGGTGGTAAGCAATTAAACACACTTGGTTGTCTATGTTGCCAAAAATGACATTATAAGAAAACTTTTTACAAACATACTTGGTAATATATCTTATGCCAAAATTTGTATCAATTATCTAATCACATTCAAACAGATCAAATTTATAAAACCTAGATTCAAACTATTTGAATCTCATGTTCAGAATAAATTTTTAAATACTTTTTTTCTTAACTTGATGCAGCAGGTGTTCTGCCACTAAGTCCCCTGCACAGCAGTGAGCACATGAGGGGAGCCCGCAGTGTGAGTCTGAGGAGATACTTCACTATTTCTAAAACACAAAGATATTTCTCATCCCCTGTGCCTTCACGTGCATATTACTGATATGGCTCTGTAGGGCAAGAAGATCAAGGTCCTCAGAGTTGAATAAAAGGTACAGGTTAAACCTTAAGTCCTCTATTGTCTGTGATCACAGATTTTTCTCTAAGGTGATGTCTCCTAATTTAGCAGAAGTATCACCAGGCTCCTCTGCAATTTAAAAATTTGCTGTGTTTTTGAGAACAACTAAATAATAAAATCTAGAAAATTTTATAATTAATTGTGCTACCTAATTAAAATATATTCTATGTAAAAAAAAATTAATTCCTAAAAAACTGTATAGAAGATATTTAGACCTTGGTTTTCTATATTTAGCAATATATGCAGTAATGCAGAGTTTCTTCGTAATTGTGAACCAGACTCTAGTATGTAAGGGAATCCCACCCATCAAGAATAGGAACACTCAATATGGCCTTGTAATTACATGTTGAGTGCTTTTCCAAGTTTTCTTGTCCTTGATCATTTTGGTAAGTAATCCTACAGGATATAATCAAAAATGCTGCAAATTATAGAAAAACGAGAAGTAATAGTCTCCATTGAAAATTAGCATAAAGACTGCCTGACTGAAAATAAAGTATAACTTAGTGGCAAAAATATATTCAACTTTATAGCCAGTTGTGTTCTAAAAAATTAGAAAAATATCCAATATATTAGAAACTTCCTTGTAACATGATTTCACTTTATTGTATTAAATTTCCTACTTTTGATAAAAATAAAATTGTACTAGAGAATTGAGAAATTGTACATTTGTAAACTATTTTTGTAGACAGAAAGCAGAGACTGATAAATCATCAAGAAGTTGACTTATAGTTCTCAGGTGAGGTTTCAAACTTTGACCAGGATCTTCAGGTTATAAAATTTTAGAAGAATAATGCAAACACAGAGTATCAATTTAATTTAAAATAAGATCCACAAATGTTTAACATCTACAAATACAAGGTACTGTCCTAGGCATACAATATTTTTACCTATTTTCAGGAGATTTATGCTCGATAGATGGTCTAAACATAGAGGAAATGGTGAATGGTGAAATCAAGGTATTGGCAGCAAAGGCCGGTTGACTGATTACCACACGAGCTCTCATTCCGCGACATCGCATTATCTCCACATCATTCCCACGCTCACTCCAAATTTGTGATAATGATTGCATCAGCACCTAATGCTCACAAAATAATGTTTTATTTGAAATACAGTGTTTCTTTTAAATGGGCATTTAAAACTCCTAGGGATCTGAGGAAGGAGTTCAAAGTCAAAATTGTCTCACTTTAGGAAACACTGAATTAAATAATTTAACAGGCAAGTGACAGAGGCAGAATTTAAACCCAAGTTTCCTGAGTTCCTTCTACTACTGGGGAGAAAAGGAAAGATTTCTTAGAAGAGGTAGCACTTTCCAAACATCTTTTCCATAACTGGGAGAATGAAATAAGGATGCATAAAAGTTATGGCATTTTCATTGTTCCTTGAAAACAGCACACCCGCACTACACTAAGAACTATAGGACTAAAGCCCAGTAGTACAGAAAGTAAAAGCTACATTCAATGAAACTAAGGAAACTCTGGTTTTCTTGAGATGCTGTGATAAAATAGGCATTAAGTGTAGCCAGATACTCTTATCCCTATTTATTCTTATTTATTAGCATGCCTGACAAATGGTAGGAAGCTTCAGCTGGATATTCATAAACAGCAGACTACTCTTCCAACACTCTTGAGTATGATTTTTTCTTTTTGCTCAATAAACTTATTAACTAGTCTGCTATGTGTCTCATGGTAGTCATCACTTGGATCCTGCCTGCTTAAGTGTAAATAGCTCTATTGAATATCCCAATATATTTAAGCTGAGTTTCTGCAAAAGTATCTGCTTTTTGTAGTGTCCTGGGGTAAGCACTATCTCCCCAGCATAGATCCACATTGGTGTTATTAGCCAAAGGAGAAGGTCATTACTATACAGAAAATAAATGCCTATTTTTAAATCCACCAAAATATGGTTTTTTGTCATCATTATCATTTTTCAGCTATAAAATCCAATGCTACCATTTCTTTAAATGAGCCGATACTTTAGCATAGGGATACTGGCAGTAGGAATATTGACAATGTGTCATATTTACCAACTGGGATTTCAGACAGATATGGCAAGTTACTTGAGTAACATTTATTCTTCATCACTACATTCATCACAGCCTATTGGCGGATATTATAGAAAGTGCATTATTGTGGGTGTCAGGACACCTGGGTTTTCATCCCAGTTTGGTCATTAACCTCTTGAATAACCCCAGACAAGTTGATTACTCTCTCTGGCTGTACATTTTAGATGTAAGAAACGTACCAGATGATAGTGAAGATTATTTAAGCTTAAAAATGCTTAGCCCTTTAATTTTTTTAATTCAAAATATTGTTTTTCAATGGCCATAGATATCCTTCAGTCTTTTAAACTGTGGTGAAGGATATGAGGATATTTCCATACAGCTAAGAGTTTATTTATATTTTGAATTATGAAACAGTGTGTAGGAACATTTTGTGAAACTTAATAATGATATACTGAAAAGTAGCATTACCCAATTGCCAGAGAAGGCAGAAATAAAGAAAACAAATACCTTGAAACAGTGTTGCTTAACCTGAGAGCAAGGGACCCAATTCTCTAATGTTTGCATTCACTTAACAAATGTTTACTGAGCACTAACTGTGTGCTAGGCACAGTGCCAGGTTCTCTTTATAACGAAGCTCTTTTTCATTATACAAACTGATTCACTTGAGAGCCCGTTTGGGAATTTTATCCATTTGGCAGGCAAAATAAGCAGAATTTCTTGCTGCACTCAAAGCAAAGGTATTTAATGAGAAGGTTTATCTGCTTTTAACCACCTCCTAACAAGTGAGAAAGAAGAAAGAACAACTCCATGTATCCACCCAGGCTTATTTTTCCTCTGAGTAATCAAACTGGGGAAAGCAGCCCTCCACCACATAGGGAAAGAGGTAGCCACTGAACTGTGAATTGCAATCATCCTGTAACTGAGGGCCTGGGGTACTTTCTAAAAGAATGAGCTTTCTGCCTGAGTGTTTCTTTTACAGAAAAGAGAAATGAAATGTCACAGCAATTATCTGGGCAGTGGACAGAGCAGGGAAAGCTGACTGTGGCCAGAGTGCCAATTACTGGATTAGGCAGGGATGGATCCCAGCGTCTCCTGCCACTGTGAAGTGAGCTTAGTAACAGTATGATGGGAGGCATGAAAATTCCAAAGAAAGGTCCTGGAATCACACAAATGAGCCTGGCTTGCTTCGTAGGAATGCTTTGGGATCCACATTCATAAACAGTTTCTCTAATCCCAAATTCTGCCTTTGTGCATAATGAAAAATTGTTGCTGAGAATTTGTCTGCAAGGATATTAGCAGATTTCCCTCCTTGCCCATTTCCCTCAATTCTAATTGATTTCCTATTAATATGCACAAGTCTAAAACATGGATTTGGCAAAAATGACAGCAATTCCTGTCTATTGGCTTTCACCTGTAAGATTGCACCATCTTTGACAGTACTTTGACAGTCTGAGAAGTCTGAGAGGTATTAACACAGAGATCCTTAAAAGAAGAGGATGTTGTGCCCAATACATGGCACAAATCAATTTCAAAACAGACCAGTCTTGCTCTGGAGATAAAGTTGATAGAAGGATTTAAGTCACTGGCAAATCTCTATTATGAATGAATTTAGAAAGTATGCATGTAAAATTAGTACATGTATACCTGTACTGGACAGTGTGCACGTCCCAAGAACGAAGTCACAGTCAGTCCCCAGTGAGAAGCCAGCTACGTGACTCTAGCTGGCCATTCTCATGTCCTTGTTTTTTGAGCAGCCTAGAATCTTAAAGCTATTTGGTGTTGCCTAACTCCTCCTCCAGGCAATGTCCTGAGCAGAGAGTACACTTTGCATTAAAAGCATCATGAGTCTGATTGAATGGATTTTTTTTTTTTTTTTTTTTTTTTTTTTTTTTTTTAGTAAGATTCTTGAAAACAGTTCATATTTGAGGACCTGACTCAGCTGGGCTATGGTGATTACTTTTCCTGGAAATTGTTCCTGTCGATCTAGTAATTTCATAGAAATCAATCTATTATTTGCAATTTTTACTTTGCCTCCTGATAGGCAAAATTGATTGTATTTATTAAGAAAGAATTAGAAATCAGTAATTTACACCTGCACAAAACCTACCCCAAGTGATAGGGCTTATCAACAACTGAAAGGAAAAAGATAAAAGACTTAAAAATTAATTATTTGTTGGCATTGCTCTGACATGATTCTTCTAAGATTCTTTGAGAAAAGAGTCATATCCTTTTATAGCAATGAAGTAATCAAATATCCTTTTTTAAAGAATATACAGGATAAAGTTGATATAATATCTATACATAGGTTGTCTTACACTTTTTCTGTTAAGACTTTCTCTATGACTGTTTTCCCCAGTAACTTTTTCCTCTTTCGAACTGCCATAACATTTCTTTGTTCTTTTCTTACATGATACTGTTTTCTCTATAATATCACATAGAGTTTACATGGTTAGATTGGAATATATTTTACTTCCTCACAGTGCCTATCACTAAGTCTTCTATTCATTTCTTCTTTTTTTTTCATTTTTTTATTAAATGTTTATTAAGATAGGGAATAGCACATTAAAAATACATGGTCATTGCGTGTATGCAATTTTTGTCTCTAAATCTAAGTATGATTGTTGATTCAGATTTTCATCACAGCTTACACTCTGAAGGATTCTACAGGCTCATATAATAGGCCAACTTGATTATCCTATTTATTTTTATTTCTTCTCTCCTACAATTTATTTTTATTGAGTTATAACTACGTACAATAAAATGTATAGATCTTTAGTTAAGTTCCTTGAGTTTTGAAAATACACTCATTTGACCACCACCAAAAACAAGACACAGAATGCATTCATCACCCCCATAAAGTTCCCTTGTGTCTTCTTTTTTTTCATTTTTTATTGAAACATAATCAGTTGTACATATATGTGGGGTATAGCATTGAATAGCAATACCCATGTGCAATATGTGATGCTCAAATCAGGATAATTAGTATATTTGAACTTACACTTTTGGTGTAAGTGTTTATTGCAATAAACTTCCCTCTTAGTACTGCTTTTGCAGTATCCGGCAAGTTTTGGTATGATACATCTTTATTTTCATCAGTTTCAAGAAATTTTTTATTTTCTGCTTAATTTCTTCTTGGACACATAAGTCATTCAGAAGCATGTTGTTTGGTTTCCATGTATTTGTACAGTTTCCAGAGTTTCACTTGTTATTGATTTCTAGTTTTAATCCATGTGGTCTAAAATCCATTTGTTGAGACTGGATTTGTTGGGTTTTTTTCTTTTCCTTTTTAAAATTTTATTTTATTTTATCAATATACAATGTGGTTGATTATTGTGGTCCATTACCGAAACCTCCCTCCCAACAACCTCACATCTGTTCACTTGTCATATCAACTTCAAGGAATTGTAATTGTTGTGTTTACGTCCCTCCCCACCCCAGTTGGTATTTACTTATTTATTTTTAGCTCCCACAAATAAGTGAGAACGTGATATTTCTCTTTCTGTGCCTGACTTGTTTCACTTAATATAATTCTCTCTAGGTCCATCCATGTCATTGCAAATGGCAGTATTTCATTTATATAGCACATTGTGTAGATATACCACAATTTCCATATCCACTCATCTGATGATGGACATTTGGGCTGGTTCCAACTCTTAGCTATTGTTAAGAGTGCTGCGATGAACATTGGGGAACAGGTACACCTTTGACTTGATGATTTCCATTCCTCTGGGTATATTCCCAGCAGTGGGATAGCTAGGTTATATGGTAGATCTATCTGCAATTGTTTGAGGAACCTCCATACCATTTTCCATAGAGGCTGCACCATTTTGCAGTCCCACCAACAGTATATGAGAGTTCCATTTGCTCCGCAACCTTGTCAGTATTTATTGTTCACAATCTTTTGGATATTAGCCATCCTAACTGGAGTGAGATGGTATGTCAATGTGGTTTTGATTTGCATTTCCCGAATGCTGAGTGATGTTGAGCATTTTTTCATGCGTCTGTTGGCCATTCATATATCTTCCTTTGAGAAATGCCTATTTAGCTCTTTTGCTCATTTTTTAATTGGGTTACTTGTTTTTTTGTTGTAAAGTTGTTTCAGTTCCTTGTATATTCTGGATATTAATCCTTTGTCAGATGCATATTTTGCAAATCTTTTCTCCCACTCTGTTGGTTGTCAACTCAAAATGGATTAAAGAATTAAATATGCACCCTGAAACAGTAAAACTTCTTAAAGAAAACATAGGAGAAACACTTCAGGAAGTAGGACTGGGCACAGACTTCATGAATACGACCCCAAAAGCAGGGGCAACCAAAGGAAAAATAAACAAATGGGATTATATCAAATTAAAAAGCTTCTGCACAGCAAATGAAACAACTAACAGAGTTCAAGACTTGATTTGTGACCTAAAATGCAGTTTATCCTGGAGATTGTTCCAATATGCTGATGAGAAGAATGTATATTCTGTAGTTATTGGATGAAATGTTCTGTAGATATCTGCCAGGTCCAATTGGTCTAGAGTATAGTTTAAATCCTGTGTTGATTTGTTGCCTACATGATCTGTCCAATGTTAAGAGAGGGGTATTCAGGTCCCCAGCTATTATCATATTGGGGTCAACATCTTTCTATAGGTCTAATACTGTTTGTTTTATATATATGGGTGGTCTGATGTTGGGTGCATATATATTTATGGTTATTATGTCTTCCTGCTGGATAGATCCTTTATCATTATGTGGTGGCCTTCTTTGCCTCTTTTTATGATTTTTTATTCAAAGTCTGTTTTATCCAGTATAATAGCTAGTCCTGCTCATTTTTGGTTTCCATTTGTGTGATATATCTTTTTCCGTCCCTTCACTATTAGTCTGTGTTTGTCTTTATAGTCGACATGAATCTCTTGAAGACAGCGTATCACTGGGTCTAGCTTTTTAATCCAATCACTCAGTCTGTGTCTTTTAAGTGGGGAGTTTAATTCATTTACATTTAGAACTTTTATTGAAAGGTATTGTCTTACTCCTGGCATTTTATAAATTTTTATTTGGATGTTTTAAATATCTTTTGTTCTTTTCTTCCCATTTTATTGTTTGTGATCAGTGTTTGTTGGATTTTTGTGGTGGTAAGATATAGTTTCTTTCTTTTCTCATTTGCATTTTTGTTTTACCAGTGGGTTTTGTTCTTTCTTGTGTATTCATGGAAGTGATTATCATTTGCGGGATTCCAGATGCAGGACTCCCTTAAGCATTTTTTGCAGGGTTAGTCATGTGGTGGTGAAATCCCATAGCTTTTGCTTGTCTATTTCTCCCTTATTTCTGAAGGGCAGCCTTGCTGGGTATAGTATTCCTGGCTGACAGGGATTTTTTTTTTTTCTCTCTTTTAGTATTTTGAATATATTTTCCCATTCTCTTCTGGCTAGTAGGGTTTCTGTTGAGAAGTCTGCTGTTAGTCTTATTAGGACTCCTTCATAGGTGACTTGATGTTTTTCTCTTATTGTTTTTAAGATTCTATCTTTGTCTTTGAGTTTTGCCAGTTTGACTATAATGTGTCTCAGAGAGGATCTTTTTGGATTGAATCTGTTTGGGGATCTTTGAGCTTCCTGGATATAAATGTTTGTGTCTCTCCCTACACCTGGGAAGTTTTCTGCTATTATTTCATTGAATAGTGTTTCAATGGCTTTTCCTTTCTCCTCCCCTTCCAGAACACTCATTATTTGGATGTTTTGTGTGCTTATAGTTGTCTTCTAGCTCACTTAGATTTTCTTCTTCTTCTTCTTTTTTTTTTTTTTTTGGTCCACCTGGGTTATTTCAAAAAGACTATCTTCATGATCAGAAATTCTTCTGCTTACTCTAACCTGCTCCTTAAGTTTTCAGTTGTGATTTTTATTTCATTGAATGAATCAGCTCCAGGAGTTCTGCTGCATTCTTTTTTTAAGGTATTATTCTCTTTGTATATTTCCTCCTTCATATCCTGGATACTCTTTCTCATTTTATTGTGTTGTGTAACTGAGTCTTCTTTTATCTCACTGAGTTTCCTTAAGATCATTACTCAGAATTCCTTTTCAGTCATTTCAGGGTTTCCTGTTATATGGGGTCTGGTACTTGAGAATTGTTGTGTTCCTTTGGTGGTATCATATTTTCTTATTTTTTCATATTTCTAGTATCTCTACATTGATGTCTGGTCCTGTGGTAAAACAATTGCTTCTTCTATAACTCTGGAGTGGGTTTTGAGGAGAGAGACTTCCTCCTGTATATGTGTTTTGTATTGACTATTGAGTAGGGTGTTTTAGCATTGGTTCCAGGTAGAGGCAGTAGTGTAGTCTCCATGTAGGTACTTCAGCTGTATTCAGTGTTGCAGTTGCACATGAGTGCCACCATGGCCTAGGCGCTGGGGCACTTATTGATTCTTTGCTGAGGTTAGTGACATTGTGCTCATTTGTCATGGTTGCGGGAGACTTCTCCAGTTCTTGGGAGAAGTGTGTGGGTGCCCTGACACTTTTTGGCTGGGAGTAGGGGGTGACCCTGGTCAGGCTGGTTGGCATCCCAGCTAGTTTCCTGTGACCCTGATGGGGTGCACTGGGATATATTGGAGCTCCTCAGTTTGGATGGGTGATCCTGGGCAGGGTTTCTCTTTTCTCTTTCCTACAGGTCGAAGCTCCTGCTGGGTTCTTGGAATGCCCAGTTGGGGGATGGGTTCGTTCTGATTAGGAATTGTCTTCCTTACTGTGTTTGGGTATCCTGGTTTCTGCACTCTCGGGGGTTCCACGTGTGTCTCTCCCTGGATCAAAGCAATCATGAAGGCTGCACATGTACCTTCCACCTTTAGCTGTTTTACAGCTTACAGCAGCATAATTCCCCCTGTGGGTTGGGCCACTGGGTCACAGGTCTGTGCTTGTTCATTTCTTTCCCTGGGCTCTGCTAGTGACGCTCCTTTGTCAGTGCATTCAAATGGTCTGTGGGCTGCCTGCACAGTGGTGGTGGCTGTTGCTGTGGTAAGGAGTCACCCTTGCAGTGGAAGTGGCTGTGGTGGTGGCTGTGGTTTACCACCCATGTGGCAGTGGTGTCTGCAGGAGTGACAGGGGCTGCCCATAGCTGTTGAAGTCCCCAGGCATGCTTCCTGCCTTCTGCTAGTTATGACTGTTCCCTTGTTTCTTTTTCCAGTCAAATCTTCCACCACCCAGACAACCACTTCCTGATTTCTACCACCATAGAATCTGTTTATCATGTTTTTAAACTTCTGTAAATGCCATAAGACACTGCTATTATTTTGTGTCTGACTTCCTTCACTCACAAATTTTTTGAGATTTATGTACATTGTTATATCATTTATTACATTGCTCCTTTTTATTAAATGTTATTCTGTGATATTACTCCATTTTGTGAATATACCACAATTTGTTAATCCTCTCTCTTTTTTGATCACCATGGAGTTTGGTCTCAGTTTTCATTATCATGGAGTAAGACAGCTAAAAAATAATCTTATCCTCTTGTGGACATATGTTTTTGTTTATCTTGTGTAAGTAATAGGATGGGAATCACAAGCAAATAAGTTGAATGTATGTTTAACTTTAGAGGAAATTCACAAACATTATTATTTTACATGCCCACCAACATGTATGAGACCAGTTGCTTCTTCAGCATTTGGTATTATCAGTCTTTTCAATTTCAGCCATTAAAATGGTGGTGTAGTTCCAATTGCTTCACATCCTAGTTGATATTTGGTATTTTGAGACTTATTAATTTTGTTAGTTCTGGTAAGTGTACTATTGCAGCTCATTTTGTTTTTCATATGCATTGATGTGATGAATACTAATGTTGAACATCTTTTTGTGTGCTCATTGGCCATTGTCTATCTTAGTTTCTAAAATGTCTGTTCAGCCTTTTGCTCTTATCAAAATTGGGCTTGGGGTCTTGTTGTTTTTATTTTGTAGGCATCCTTTATATTTTCTTGATACAAGTTCTTTCTCAAATATACATATGTGGTGCCAGGGATAAGGCCGGGTGCTGTAAAACCCAAGAAAAGAGTGCCACATGCAGATGGGCAGATGACCCGAGGACGGGTGCCCCTGCAGAATTTCAAGTATGTTTTCACCTGGTGAAAAGGTGGAAAAGTTAGTCCCCATTACTTCATGCCTGTCTCGGTGGCAGCGGTTAGAGGAGAGCTGCAGATGTGCATGGGGACAGGGCAGCCATTCCTTGATGGACTGGGTGAATGCAGCTGTTTGAACTGTGTGGGCAAATGCTGCAAAAACTGCCTGAGACTGAATGAGTAGCTAGTGTAAGCTGAGCTGATTGAGGTAATTCAACAGCTGGAGAAAAACACAAGGGTGAAGCAGATAAACTGTTGGCTAAAAACATTATCTTGGCAGTGAGGCAGCCAGATGCTAAGAACCAAGACAATGGGGAAAATGCCCTAAAGGCATTTGAGAAGTCTGGATGGGTGCCCCACCCATCACAGGCCCTGAGGGCATTTGAGAAGTTTGGGAGAGCGCCCCTCCTATCCTCGGGAGAATTTAGTTGTCCCAGAGAACAAACCTGAGGTGTCATTGCCCTTGGCAAACTGCTCCCTGCATCCCAGCCACTCTGGCTGGAGCAATCCTGCAGACTACACTAATCGTGGCAATACTGCTAATGTCTGGAATCCTGTTGACATCGCCAATTGTAGCACTCTTATCCTGTTCACATTGCCAGTTGTCTAGCTCCATGACCACACTAGTTGTCAGGCTCTTTTACCTGCTGGTGATCCTGTACCAACTGGGCCGATTGTTGAGCTAGGGCTGGATCTGGAGCTCCCAGACCCCTCAAGCCCATTCACAGACTGGATCACAAACCCTTCATATGCCAGGCTGGGTCACCAGACCCCTCACATACCAGGCTAGGTCACCAGACCCCTTCACACACCGGGCTGGGTAATTAGACTCCTTCACACAGATCCATGAGCTAGGTAACCAGCCAAAAGGTCCTTGGAAGCCATAAGTTGGAAAGCATGGCTGTGCAGGACAGACACCCAAGGCAGACGCCCACCCACCTGCTTCACTAAAACTCTCTCTCTCTCCCTCTCTCTCTCTCTCTCTCTCTCTCTCTCTCTCTCTCTCTATCTATCTATCTCTAAAGAACACAAGAATAGCAACAAAACTAAAAAGATACATTGGCATGCATGTGCACTAACTACACACACACACACGCACACGCACACACACACACACACACACACAATTTGCTTACAAAGGATGTGCTAAAACCATACCCAACTGGACCCAAGGCGAGGGCCCTGACCAAACTATTCTGTTTTCCCAACAACGTATTGCAAATTTTTGCCCTCGTTATGGTTTGCCTCACCAGTTCCTTAACAGAGTCTTTTGGGGAGCAGAAATGTTTAATTTTTAAAAATTTAATTTCACATTTGTATTCTTTTATGGTTTGTGCTTTATTTAAGTCCTCTCTAAGAAAAAGTTGCTTCCCTCACACAAAGATAGTCTCTTATTTTTCTTCTAGAAGCTCTATGGTTCTCTTTTACATGGAGGTCTTAGAACTACTTCAAATTTATTTTTCTTATATGAAGTATTGATAGAGGCTTATTGTTCAGTATTAGAGATATTAAGTTGTTCCTTCACAATTTATTATAAAAATTATAATTTATTTTCCCCATAATGAACTTGGCATCTTAGTCAAAAATCAATTGACAACTTTTGTCTATGGCTGAGTGAGAAGTTCAGCAAATCCTCTCCCCAAAAAGTAAGTATAATTCTGAACAAATTTGAGGGAAAAAATATTTATGCACTCTGGAAGTAGACAAAAGATATACAGCAATCTGCATAGCATATGTGTTGAAACACTGCTGAACTTTGAGTAAAAGCAATGGGGATCTGTGACATTTTTTTCCTGATGCAGCTCCCATTTGGTTCCTCCTGCCAGGTTGACTGATGTGCAGGTTCTGCCAAGGCAAGCCAGCCATGAGGAGCAAGAGCTTCTCTGTTGTGGTTGAAGAAGGTTCACTCAATTCTGAGCAGTGGCTAATGCCAATGGCCAGCAGTGTTATTGTTGGGTGTGACATCTCATTGTGGGGCCAGTGGTTCTACTAGCCTGAGACTGTAGTCATGGATGAGGCATTCATGTTCCTGGCCAAGGCTAAGGTCATGCCCAGCAGAGATCAGAGGGGTCCCAGCTATTCACCACTTGTTGCTGACCCTGAAGCTACACCCATAAGCACAGGGGACACAAAGGAGCCCATTAGAAAGTAAAATCCAAGCAGACTTGGAAACAGCCTGAACTCTGTGCTTCCCTTCCCACACATGTCCATCTACAGAGAACAGAAGCCTCATGGCATGAAGTGATTGAGGCATATCACCACCCAATTATCGGCGACCACTAAGCTACAGAGAAATAGGACAACCCCTTGGAAAACATTCAATGAACATTAATTTCCTTTGAAATTTTAAGTAATACTCTAAATATTTATGATACAACCATGTATTGATGGAGCTTATAAGTACACTGTATTCCTGAAGGATGCTTTATTTAAAATGACCAGAAAGCATTTGAGAAATACAGGAATGAAGAACAGGTAAAATATTGGAGCAGGTGTAGTGGATTGAATTGAATTATGTTCCCCTAAATCTCACTGAAGCTTGAATTATGTCCCACAAGTTTTATGTATTAGAAACTTGGCCCCCACTGTGACTGTTAAGAGGGTGGGAAATCCTATTATGGTAATTGAAAGGTGGAGCTTTGAAGAGGTGATTGGATTGTAGGACCATGCCGTAGTGAATAGATTAAAAGTGGTGGTCAGGGGCATGGTTCTGAGGGCTTTAAAAGAAGAGGAGAGTCTGTCTGTCTGTCTCTCTCTCTCTCCTCTCTCTGCTTCCACCATCTTGCAATGTGAGACCCCTGGGTCATTGCCACCACCACCAGATGGACTTTGGACTTCCCAGCCTCAGAAACTGTAAGCAATAAATTTTGTTTTTCTTTATAAATCACCCAGTCTCAGGTATTCTGTTATAGCAACACAAAACAGACTAATAAAGCAAGCAAATGTTAAAAATCAAGCCATACCATCATATCTTTTAACACTACATAGAAACATAGAAGACTTCTCTGAAAAATTAAGAAGCTGTTTAAACCAGTCTCCTTATATGACTTCAGGAAACTAAATTAACACAAAAAAATAGCAATAGAAAAGTATCAAAGCTAAAGCACATAAAAAAAAAAAATCTATCAAAAATAAGTAAAACTTTAACCCCCATTACAAAATCAGATTAATAAAATAATGCAAGACATGAAGTAAAACTCAGAAAAACTTATAAATTATGTGACAGAAGTAGAGAATTAGAAATAAAAGAATAAATTATTTCTGAAGTAAAAATAAAGATAATGCCTTATAAAAAAGAATAGGAGAAAAGGAAGAAAAAGTTTAAACCAAAATAAAATAAAGAGTTAAAAAGTATTAAAGAAAAAGTGTCAAATATTGAAGATAGTCAAAGAAAATCTAATATATGGATAATCGGATCCTTGAAAAAAGATAGCAAATGAAAGAAAATTTTATAAATGACTCCAAATTTTTTCAAATTATTTTGGAAATACTAATTATAGTTTTTTCTTTTATTTATTGTTTCAAATGAATTTGAAATAATAAACAGAAATAAACTCAATGTCCAACCACATCATAAAATATTGTTATGTTACTAGACTTTAAAAAAATAGAAAAAAAACTTTTAGACATCTAGGCAAAACAAAAGACAAAAAAAACCTATGACTTTTAAGTGCAAGAAAATTAGATTGTCTGACTATAGACAGCAATGTTTTATTCCAGAAGAAAATAGATTAACATTTTTATGATATTCAAAGGAATAAACTATGAACCAAGTTTATATTTATATATATATAAAAACATATATAAATATATTAAAAGGAGTATATATATATAAATATATAAAAAAGGAGCATACATTTATATATATATATATAAAAGGAGTTTATATATATAAAAAAGTTTACAGTTCCAAATTTTAATTGGAAATATTTGTATGAAGTTATGAGAGATTTTTCTTTAAGACAGATAGATACAGAGATATACAGAGGATTTTTACACATACTGATCTATTTATACTGATATTTCACTCCATTTTTTATCGAAAGAAATAAGAGACTTTTGAAAACATAGCTAATCTCACCTATGTACAATATCAGCCTGGAACATCTTGACACAGCAAATGGCAAGGAAATTATACAAACTTATTAGCTAAATATTGGTCAGCTTGAGATACAATAAGGATAAGATTATAGTAAATTGAAACCCATAAAATACATTTAAACCAAGGAGTTCATAATTATACTAAAAATAAATTGGTTACTTTAAGAAGATGACAGGAGTAATTTATTATGTGGAACACTAGGTAAATCAGTAATCCTATATGCTGTGTGGACTCTGCTCCTGGGTAACCAAACAATAGATGAGAGGAAGCATCTCTTATGCATGGATTTGAGGTAACACATTTTTAAAAGATAAAATTAGATTATAACCATTTTTAGCACCAATGAATTAATGAATTTAGGCATTAGAAGTTGTTAAGATCAAGGAAAAGGGGTAAAAACCACACATTGTATGCCCCAGATGAAAGAACCCTGAACTCCCTGTAGCGTTGCTGACAGCTCAAAAGCAGAGGGCTGTGATTACAATGGGCATGTTGAGGGGTCTGGTGGAGGGGAGGGCAAAGTTCTATTACTCACCCTGAATGATGTTTATAAGGTAAGGGCTAAAGGATTGGAAGGGCTATAAAAGCTTAAATTAATTCATTAAGCTATACTTTTGTCTGATTTTTCTGTATCTGTGTTTTATTTTACAAAAAAAAATGTTAAACTGTTGTATGTGCAGTGTAGAATAATCAGACATACAACAGTTAACTATTTTAAAAACTGAAAATAAAAAAAATTTTAATCAGCTGTATTCATTGTATAGCATTTGCTCATTAGAGTGTTTTCAAATCTCTGTGAAAATGTAGGTTATCTGTGAAAATGCCAGAAGTTAATCTTACCAGATTTTAATAGAAAAGAAAGTTTTTTTTCTGTTTTGTGTAATGTTTAACCTCTTAAATAAATTTAAACAACAGTATCATATATTGTTATATTAGTAGTAGTAGTAGTATAAAACTTAGGAATAAATATTCGACCTATTGCCATTTATAAGTTTTCAGGTTATAGAGACAAGCATTTTAACTTTATGGTAAGTTATTTAGCTTTAACTTGTTCCTACTGTTACTCATAGCAGAGGGGATGATTTTGAGACCAGACTAACTTTGTTGGAATCCTCTGCCAAGTGCTAACTATGAAACTGTGGGCAAGAAACTTAACAACAGTATTGTCTCTGTTTCTTAATGAACAAAATAGAACTAAAAAAGTTATCTGCAAGTCACTGGCTGGTAGACAGAATTTAATATAATTATTGAAAACATCAATCTTTAGTACATAGTAAACTTACATTCAGTGTTAACTGTCATCATTTTTGCTATTATTATTACCAAGTATAACTATTATTACTAATGTACTGACCTAAAAGCAAGAAATTGAAGCCAAGAGAAAATATTTGTTCACTTGCCATTTTAAACACTTTATTAAGATATCACAAAATTAGAAATTCCTATTTTTTTAAGAAATGTGTTGTCAGGACCAATATGCTGAAAACTAACTGAGAAAGGAGATTAAATATTTTAAATTTGTAAACACCTAACATCATTTTGTAAATAAATGAAGTCATTAACTTTGACTTTCCCATGACTCAAAATTCAACAAAAGAGCTATGAAAACCACCCACATTCTGAAATCATTGAAATTATCTATTCCATAAAAAAAAAGGGTGGAAGCATGACTTGTTTCTTTATCAACTTGCATTTTTTTTTTAAAAAAAAGGATACATACAGTTCTTTAGCATTTCTTGAATATTTCTAATGTATTCTTGATTGGCATCCAAGATCATGAAATGTCTCTCAAAGTCAATAAACTCTACAAATGAAACTACTTTAACAACAAGTTTTGGCCATGAGATAGAAATGTAATGATTTTGTCATATAGAATCAATATCTTGAGTAATCATGCTACTTCAGTCATTTGTGGAAGACACAGCAGAATAAATCTGAGGTGTGGTTCTATCCTGAGAATAAATCATTACTATGGTCCATTCCTGTACAGTTATCTCACTGGAGTGACTCCAGTCTTAGAGACCATCAGCTGAAAGACCTTTAAACTTAACTGCACAACTCGATTCTCCAAGCCATTTAACTTTAATACAAAAGCAAATAAAAGTAATTATAATAGCTGTCTTGCAAGGAGTGGAAATAGGCCCCCAGCATATACAATTTTAAGGCAACAAATTGAAATCAGCAGGAAAGAAACATTTGCAATTCAGCTTATCTTTAAGAAATTATTTTTGTTATTTTACTTTCTTTTATTTCAGTATGTTCTATAAAAACACAAAAATAAGGGCCTTTTAATTTGGTTTCTTTTTTCTATTTCACTGAAACAGTAAATTAAATCTAAAGCCACTAATCTCTAGATTTCCCTAATTTTAACATTTTCCTTTAGATACCCTACTTACCAAGTGTCTTCTCATTAAATGGTATTTTTAAATTTTTCTGTATTACAATTAGTTTCTTTTCTTCTCCATTATATTTTCAAATTGCTTATCACAAAGAAGCTAAATCATTCTACTTTTCTTTTGCCTCTGTTTAGTTCTTCTTTTCAGAAATCACTTATACTTCAGAAATTACCCATTATGTTTCTGGGAAAGATATTAAATGTTATTATTAAACATGATTCATCCAGTGTACTTTATCTGTATACATGTCTAGGAGGCTTGCTTTAACACAAAAAGCTTTGTTACTTTATTTTGTCAGAACTGATAATTTGGGGGAAAATGTTCATGTGAATATTTTCTCTTCTCCGGACATTTTTCTATTTTGGTTCTACAACAGTTTCAGAATGACAGGGTGGTTTTTTTTGTTTGTTTTTGTTTTTCTTTTAATTTATGAAAGTGACCTGTGAAAAGCATGGGGCATCTTTTTAAAGTGGTTCATATCACATGCCCATTCTTAACCCAGTATCTCTTAACCTCCCAGAAGTTTGAACACTACCCAGTATAGAAATGTTATTACCACTGCCTTAATGAAGTTTGTTCTTCAAAAAATACATGCCTTTTTTTCTACACTACACTCTCCAAAGAACATAATACATGACTTTTGAAATGTTCGTCTTTTATGATTTGTTAATGTAACACACATACCATTGGAGTTTTTCTCATCAAGTACAATATATTTACATCTTCGGACTGGAAAGAACCCTACACATTAGAACTTGAAAGAAATACAGACAGCATCTATTTCTTTTACCCCTTCCATCACCCATGAAACTGGAGCCCCAAAAGGTCAAATGTGGCATGTAGCATAGAGACAAAGAGTAGGGACTTTTGCTTAGGACCAAATATCTGCTCCGCTATGCACAAGCATTACGATCTCAGATCAGTTATTTAACTACTTTGTGCTTTGGTATCTTCATCTGCCAAATGAGAATAATTATAGTACTTACTGCATGAGTGTATAAGTATACAGTGAGTTAATATTTATTCTTCTATATATTCACTTTTCCTGTTTTCAAGGCCTCAGAATAGTGCATAGAACAAAATTTGGCTTTAATTAGTGTCAGGATTATTTTTTTAATTGCCTAAGGCTACTGTGGTAGGCTGAATAATGACCCCCAAAGAAATCCACATCTTCACCTCCAGAATCTGTGTATATGTGACCTTACATGGCAAAAGGGACTTTGCAAATGTGATTAACTTAAGAATTTTGAGATGGTGAGACTATCCTAGATTATCTGGGTGAGCCCTAAATGTCATCACAAGTGTCCTTATAAGAGGAGGCAGAAAAGGATTTGGCTACAGAAGAGGTGACGTGACTGTGGAAGCAGGGAGAAGAGAGGTAGTGTGATGTTGGGTCATGAGCCAAACATGAGGTTAGCCTCTAGAAGCAGGACAAGGGAAGAAAACCAATCTTCCCCTAGAGGCTCCAGGGGGCGCAACCCTGCTGACACCTTGATTTCTGTCCAGTGAAATTCATTTCAGATTCTGCCCTCCAGAACTGCAAGATAATAAATTTGTGTTGTTTTAAGACACTAACTTTGTGGTTATTTGTTAGAGCAACAATATGAAACTAATACAATCATCCAACTAGAGATGGAAGTTTCCAGAATCACCTCATTTCTGACTTCCTGGCTATTGATGTTTTTATTATTTTATGTGCTGACCCATAGAGAAAACTGCACATTTGGGGTCACTTCCATGCCAGGGAATACTAGACTCTTGTTAATGGCTTTGTAGCTGCTACATAGATGGAAACTTTTTTAACCGTCAAGAAACTATCAAAGATAAATATTTATTCATAGTTTGAGGAGGGCCACATAAGTTTTACCTTTAAATCTTTCCAAATAGATATGCATTATTTATTGTGATTGAAAGTTTAAGCCTAGCCTAAGCACCTCAAGGAGGCAGTAGCCACACACGGACAGCCGACATGGCCACCAGGGCCTACAGGGCTGCACTTGGGTGACTCGGCTTCTCCTGGAAAGGTACCAGAGAACAGCTGAAAGCCACTTCCTGACCTTGTTCCCCTTGCAAAAATAAGTTAGCCCTCAGGTTTTTTGATCTCAAGGAAAACAGCATTTTAGGAATCATTATCAGGAAATAGAATCTATTCCTAGCTGCATTATACCAAGTAAATGGTTTAAGATAGTCTCTTTTCTCAAACACATTTTTATAAAGGAGTTCTTATAGTACCAAAAGAAAATGATAATTACAATCCCACCATCTAATTTTGCGAGTGGACCCCATTTAATAATTAGGAATGTTTTTGCCACAAATGAATAAAAAACCAACTGACAGTAGCTTACACCAATAGGAGTTTTTAATTATTATTATTATTGCCTGTATATAAAGGCCTGATCAGTTGGCTGCTCTTGTTTGTTTGGCTGCTCAGAGACATTGTTGGGGATTCAAGCTCTTCCCATGTTTCTGTTCTAGTGCCCTTAGCATGGTTACCTTCACATCTTCATGTGCGTCAGCCAAGGCCCCAGCACGGCTGTTTTAGGTCCAGGCATCACATTCGCTTTCAAGACAAGAAGCAGGAGAATGAGAAAAAAATTTTATTATGAGGCTTATTTATTTTTTATTTTAAATAAGTGAGGAAAATCTTTTTGGGACTTCTGCAATAGGTTTTTCTTTATATTTCACGGGTCATAATTTTGACATTCGGCCATCCTTGTCTGCAAAGGAGATGGGAAAGTAACTGGCAGAGAGGTAGGGAATTGCTGTGATAAGCTTACTAATCGTTATTTATCTCCTTAGCTATAGGAGAATCCTAACTTCCCTGAGATCAAAAGATTTCCGTCAGGGTCCTTATCGCAAGGACAAGAGGGGAAAATGGCAGTTGTGTAGGTAATGAACTGTGTCTGCTATACCTTTTGGACTACGTAACTTGAATATTGTAAATTCTTCAAGCATACTTATTTAAACAACTTACTATTTTAAATTTATTTTAAAATACATATATTTCTGGTTAATGTAATATATGGCTATTGATAAAAAAAAAATTTAAAAAGAAAAGGAGAGCACAAAGGGTAAAATGAGAAATTTTGCTATTAAATCAATCTCTCGGGAACAATTGTTGGTGTTTAGCTATAACATATGACCGTTGTTCAGTTTGCTTGTTTGTTTTTTTCTGCTCAATAAATTATGCCTTTAATACTACTTTTTAATCAGCCTTTTTCATAACGATATGTCCTGGACGTTCTCCCCCATCATTAATTTCTTGTACGACATCATTTGTAATGGCTAGTATTCTAGTCCACACGCCTGTATCACAACTGATATAACCAAAGTCCATTGTCAAACTTAGGTTATTTCCTGTATTTTGTTTTATTTTGGTTTGTTTTTTGGTATTTAACACCAAAATTGAGATTAATTTATAAAACACCAAAATAGAATTCCTCTATTTTTAAATGATAATTTAAGGACCACCAAAGATCGGTACATTACATAAACTATTAAAACAGCTGCTTAACTAGTCTCCCTAACTCCAGTCTCCTCCTCTACAAAACGCTGTGATCCATCCTCTGTGTTGCCCCAAATGTGAGCTTAGTAAATGTAACTGCTATGACTCCCAGTTTAAAACCTGCTAATGACTCTCTGTGGTCCTTGGGTTAAAGTCTAAACTGCTTTCCAAGATTTCTGAGGTCGTTTACACTTTGAGCTGTATCTTCTCTCCCTTTTTTTCTTCTATCCTATCTCCTCCCACTCTCCCCCTGGGCTGCCAGCCTCAGTCCTACTGATCTTTAATTGCTAAAAGTCATTAATCTTTCTCTCAGATTAAAACCATGCTATATACTCTTCCATTCCTGGGCAGCTTAACCCGGAATCCTTTTCCTATCCCAGGTGAAAATAATCAACTGTTTTTATAGCATTTTTAAGTAAAATAAAGTAGGGTTTATAGAAGACACTATCTCTATTAGATTTTGCAAATACATCTTATAAACAACATTGGGGAGGGAAGGAGGGAAAGTTCAAATTTTAGGCATCTTGTTAAAAACTATCACTTATGGTAGGAGGCTTTTATGGCATATTAGTTCTACGTACCCTTTCTCCTCGGCCCTGCACCATGGCCACCCAAGCCACAGACTTTCTCATATCACCTGGAGCTTCCCCCATCATAAGATACATTATCCTTTATATGAATATATGTTTAATTGTGCAACTCTCTATTTCTACAGTAGACCACAAGCTCCCTGAGAGTAGGAACCGTGGCCTTTTCCTCCCCTGTGAAGAGTGTCTGTGACAAATAAATACATGTTAAGAAAATGCATATTACCTTTAACTTCTAAAGTGAATTATGTCTTCATTATTAAAATTAAAAATAGAATATTTTATATAAAAATTTAAGCCAAAGAAAGTAGGAACTTATACAAGAAACGACCTCCTTTAGCTCTTATTATTAATGACTTTGAGGAAGAGTTATGATCATTAGTAGTTATCAAAAGAAGTATATGAAAAATAGATAAAACAGATTGAAAGTCCATTATTAAGAGTTTGGTTGGTTTCATAACGTTACATATAATATTTTTGCATTGATTTATCTGATTTTAAAGGCTTCCTTTTCACCTAACGCTTCCCAGCAGTATTTTACTACATAATTAAACAATTGTTGAATGTCAGTGTTGCTGAATTAAAATTTCTAGAGATTTCCATGTAAGTTTAGTACTCATAATAATGAGTTTATGAAATGCTTCTTTGTTAATATAATAATTCATAACAATATTACATTTAATTATGACATTTGATAATTACATAGTAAACAAAGAGAAAAGGAAAATGCATTTTATACAGCATTGAGAAGATTTCTTATGAATAAAATGCTAAATGACCTGCAGTAAGAGAATTATAAATCAAATGCAAGAGAACTATATAAAAATGCACCAGCCAGGAAAATAAGATGACTCATGACATTACAGAATCTGCTTACTCTTGATAATCTAACGAAGAATATTCCAAAGGAAGGATTCAGTGAGTAACTAAGATTTATAAAAGAAACAGCTGTGACCCATGCTGTAGAAAATATACTGTACAGAAAAGGTTGAAGGAAGATATAGAAAGGCAATTTGGTTTAAATTATCCGAAACTCGACCTTATTTCTCTACTTCACACAAAAATAATACAGCCAAATTAAAACAGAGATAATTCAATCTAGAAATTTTAGGAAAAACATTTTTCCTTAAACAAAATTTTTGAAGTTGGTGGTCTGGAGTAGTGGCTCCCCTAAAGAGAACAATCCAAAAAGAAAATCACTTGAAGGAGATTGGGTTTGTCCTTGTTTTAGCTTTGTAGATGAACGCGTAGGGTCATATGGCTTGTGTCTCATTGAAAAGTTATTGTCACAGAGACAATAAAAGACTTTTAATTTCCTAATGAGTTATCTCAAAGAGAGCTTATCATTTCTAAGCAGGTTAACTGCTCAAATAAATGAGGTAAATTTTGTACTGTTGAGGTTTAGAAATTTTTTTTTTAATTTTATTGATGACTGGTTAAATTCTTCCGTCTACTTGTTATGTAATAATAGAGCTCTTATGATGTATAATAATAAAAATATATACATATTTAATTGTCCGTAATTCCTTTTAACTCTGATTTTAACTAAAAACAGACTTTTTTTGCTTTGATTAATTGTTACACATTGTATGAGCTCTCCTTATTTTCCATTTTATAAGTTTTTATGCTGAAAAAGTAATGGCATGGATTCACAAAATTGTTCCTTGTCTGTGTTAATGCATGCTTACATGAACACTTTGGGACAAGGGTTTTTGTTGTTACTTCTATCTTCAACCTATAACCAGAGTATGCCATAGAGAATGAGATTCAGGATCAAACAAGTTCAACCTCCAATCAAACTACTTCTTAAGCTTCCCCAGAAAATCTCGTCAATCATTTTTCATATTAACATATGCACTTTCTCTGCAGTCTCAGATATTGACACAGACTACCAATTGGTGTTGGTGTTGTATGTAAGTTCTGTTTCCTCTGATTTTGACTTCGGTGAGGGGTATCTACTAAAGGGAGTATCCACAGGGTTCAATAAAAATTAAAAATGGAGGATTTTAGCAAAAGGTGAAGGGTCAAACTACATTTCTGCTCAGAAAGTGACATGGCATCCTTGTTCTATGGAAGGAAGGGCAGCACTTCCAAGCAAGCTGTATTTAATATAATTTTACTGCCTAAATGAAGGCTTATGAAGAGGTTTGGAGCCCATGCACTTAATGATGATTATGATTAGGTGCCATTAGTAAGTCAGGAATCGTGCATGAAGAGACATGGCTCCTGCACTTGTGGTTCATAATCTAACGGAAGCATACATGCTGTTAGACATTCAATTCATTACTGAAGAAAGCAATTTTATCTTAGAGGGTGAAAGGTCATGAGCTCTTATATGGGTGGTTTCATTTCACCTCTTATGTCCTTTTATATAGAGTGGCGAGAGGAGGACAAGGATATCAAATTGCTCTTGAAGGTCATTGAGAGGTTTTATGAAAAAGGTGAATAATGAGAAGTAATGATCCTTGGGATAAAAATATTGATGTCCTGGGCCAACCCCGTGGCTCACTCGGGAGAGTGCGGCGCTGGGAGCACTGAGGCAGCGGGTTCGGATCCTATATAGGGATGGCCAGTGTGCTCACTGGCTGAGCGTGGTGTGGGCGACACCAAGCCAAGGGTTACGACCCCCTTACCAGTCATAAAAAAAAAAATATTGATGTCATAATCCACGTAAAATAAAATAGATGTAGTCCTTTTTAAAATATATGCAGCTGCATGCAAAATAGGTTGTGCCATAATTTTGAATGAAACTCTTCCTACAGTTCAGTGTTCTTCATAAAACCCTAACACCATTAAGAAACCTCTTTGGCACATGTGGGGAAACAAACAAAAAAAAGCCAAATAGTCCTTCTACCAAATAAAGCCTGTATATAAAGCATACATACAATAACATTTGAGAATTGTCAATTATTAAGCAATACACATTTTCTTGAAACTTTTACTAAAAGCTTGTAGCCTTAACTGAAAATCCTTAGGGTACAAATATATGAACAAACCATTAAGGAAAGGAATTTCAATAGTGCCTATCCTTTCAAACAAGTTTTTCATTTTATTATTAAGGGAAAGGATATTATACTAATTTAACTTAATTGTAAATTATTTGGTTTTTGGAACTAAGATTATGTGGGAAAGGGCATTGTGTATTGAAATTGCGACTTAAAAGAAAAAATAGGTTGTATGCTTTACTGTTTACTTTCTCTTTAAGAATTTTTTGGCATATTTCAAAATTTTAAACTGAAATTTTTATTGTACTCATTTTAATTTCTTTCTTATCTGGACTCTTTTTCAGTCCTTCAGCCTACTAGAGACCCAACTAAAGAGAATTACTTGTTCTATTATAATTAGTACAGTAAATGATGTCATACAGTTGAGAAAATTAGTTTTATTTGTGTTCTTTTAAATGGTTTTGCTGCCTAGAAATTCTTACTGGAAGACAGCTGAATAAAATATAAAAATTTTTAGAAGAATGCTAATTCTATTTATGGATTTGTTCTGTATGTTAAATTTTGGCCCATTCCAATTTTTAATAATGTAAAATGTCAAATACTCAATGCAAATGTACTTTAGTGTATCCACACTAAATGCCGTATTAATCTCAGTGTAATTAATGAGCTTACCCTGTATTTATTAAACAGGAAAATAGGATTATTTCCCTTAGAACTCATGAACCAACAGAGTAATAGATAAGTAACATGAATTTTGCAGCTGCTGCCCTGACTAGAAATAAGCTATATGGTCCATTAATGCATTTCAATTTAATATTCTGAGATCCAGAATTATGATATAAAACCCACTTATCAATCACTGTAATTGCATTATCATCAGCCTTAAGGATCAATATTTTACAAGGCAGGGTAGGTAATCAGAGTCCACTGGGCAGGTAATAAGATAGCATCATTATGTTAAATGACAAGCTTATTCAGGAATCAAATTGCATGAAAATTGGCTGTTATGTCTCTACAAATTTCTAAAATGTAAACACTAGCTGATTAAGTCCATCATGTATTCAAATGGAAAGTAGAATTGGATTCACATCAAGATTTACACAAAATGGTCAGGAGATGTTGCTGGATATATTATGAGCACCAACAATCATTATCAAAAGTGCCAAGTTACATAGTTTTTTTGGCAGTTTATTGACAGTGATCACTATCTGTTACTCTCAATCACAAAATGTCAAAGCTTACAGGAATTTAAAAATTATCTAGGCCAGTAGTTTTTAACGTGTGGTCTCCAAATTAGCATCATCAGTGTCATCAGGGAACTTGTTAGAAATGCAAGTCCTCCAGTGTAAAGTTTTTTAATGCAATCTAAGTTAAGTTGTTATCAGCTTAAAATAACCTGTTATAACTATAAGATATTTTATGTAAGTCTCATGGTAAACACAAAGCAAAAATCTGTAGCAGACACACAAAAGACAAAAGGTAAGGAATCAAAGCATGCCACTAGAGAAAATCACCTAATCACAAAGAAAGACAGTAATAGAGCAAGAAAGGAACAAATGATCCAGAAAAAAATTAACAAAATGGTAGTAGTAAGTCCTTACCTATCAATAATTACTTTGACTGGAAATGGATTAAATTCTCTAATTGAAAGACATGGAGTGGCTAAATGGGTAAAAAATATGATCCAACTAAAATCTGCCTACAAGAAACACACTTCGCCTTTAAGGACACACATAGACTGAAAGTGAATGGATGGAAAAAGATATTCCATGCAAATGGAAACCAAAAGACATCAGGCATAGCTATACAAGTATCAGATAAAATAGACTTTAAGTCAAAAACTGTAAAATATGACAAAGAAGGTCACTAATGATAAAGGGATCAATTCATCAACAGAATATAACAATTGTAGGTATATATGCATTCAGCATTGAAGCATCTAAATATATACAGCAAATAGTAATAGATCTGAAGAAAGAGATATACTGTAATAAAATAATAGTAGGGAACTTCAATACATCACTTTCAGCAATGGACAGATCATCCAGACAGAAAATCAATATAGAAACATTGGACTTAAAGTACACTTTAAATCAAGTGTACCTAACATACATACAGAACATTACAACCTTAGCAGCAGAATACACATTCTTCCAAGTGCACACATATTCTCTGCACAGATCATGTGTTAGGACACAGAATAATTCTTAATAAATTTACCAATAATAAAATCATATCAAGTATATTTTCTAATTACAATGGTATGAAATTAGAAATCAGTTACAGGAGGAATTTCAGAAAATTCAAAAATACATGGAAATTAAGCAACATGCTCCTGAACAACCAGTGGGTCACTGAAGAAAGGAAATTTTAAAAGTATTTTGAAGCAAATGAGGATGGACACACACATACCAAAACTTAAGAGATACAGCACAATCAGTTTTAACAGGGAAGTTTAAACGAATAAATGCCTACATCAAAAAAGAATAAAGGTCTCAAATACAAGGGTACTTCAAAAAGTTCATGGAAAGATTTGTATTATCTTTCAGTTCTATTTTTCCATGAACTTTTTGAAATACCCTAATAAACAATCTAACATTACACCTCAAGGAACTAGAAAAAGAAAATTAAACTAACCCTAAAGTTAGCAGAAGGAAGGAAATAATAAACATTAGAGCAGAAGTAAATGAAAGAGAGATTAGAACAATGGAAAAGATCAAGAAAACTAAAAGTTGGATTTTGGAAAAGATAAATAACATCAACAAACTTACAGCTAGACTAAGAAAAAAAAAGATAAGACTCAAATAAATAAAATCAGAAATAAAAGAGGAGACATTACAACTCATACTACAGAAATACAAAGGATCACAATAGAGTGTTATGAACAATTAACACCAACAAATTTGATAACCTAGAAGAGATGGATAAATTCCTAGACACACAAACCATCTAAGACTGCATGACAATGAAACAGAAAGTCTGGACAGAACTGTAACAAGTAAGGAGATTGAATCAGTAATACAAGTCTCCCATCAAAGAAAATCCCAGGACCTGAAGCCTTCACTGATGAATTCTCCCGAACATTTAAAGAACTAATACCAATTCTTCAC